>NC_135547.1:55293896-55598450 GCF_045843805.1 Urocitellus parryii
AATTTGCTATTTATCAAGCAGGATTTTAGCATCTTCGAAAATTATTATTTGACTCAATGAACTACCTAGTCAATTTGCTTTCTTTGTTGGAGCTAAGATATCAAGTCAACTGGAAAATTTAAGTCCGTGTGTGATGGGTTCTAATTCCTGGTATATAAATAAGTTGATAAGACTTTAATATTTATCTACTGCTGTAAATAATGAATGTGTTTATTTTTATTGGTTTTCAGTGAATCTTTTTGGTATGTTATCAGACTCCCCCCTCCAATAACACTGTGAGGATATATTTGCTGTAATTACTATTTTTTCATGACATAATCAAATATCTTAAGTAGTATGCCCAAAGCCACACAACTAATGACTAATCATCTGGATCAGGACTAGAACTCCAGGTCCAATGACTTCAAAGTTCCAAAATTCAGCTCCATAATGATACTTCTCTTTATATTTTGTTTTAAAATCGTTTATCTTTTCCCTCCCTTATAGTGATATAATTTTAAATAAAATATCCCTTCCCATTTTAATTTCCTAGAAATGTTTTCAAATGGTTGAACTTGTTTTAGTGCTTTCACCTGCTAGGTAAGATCAAACTATCTTAAATAATATGATGAGAAAGGGGGAAATAAATCATATTGTTACAGAATTTAAGCTTAAAATAAATATAAAATCATCAATTCAAATTAAATGTGTTTAAGAGAACCATTTTATGGCTTAGAAGTATACAAAAACATATTATTATCAACAAGAAAAGCAACCCATATTCATGTTATAAAAGACTTATTTTTATTTTAGATACATCGAAATAGCTTCCCATACTTATAACCACCTTCCTGAAGGATGAATTTCTTAGTCAATAGTTCTTAAATTGGGTGAAGTAGTTAGATTTCAACCTCACACCATATCCTAAAATGAATTCCACATAATTTCAAAAAGGAAAAGTTAATAAAAAGGAATCAATAAAAGTGAGAAAGCAAAACATTGGTGACAATTTTCTGTTCGTGTTATAGAGCTTGAATTACTGAACATAAAAGTCTAAGAAAAACCTGCAATAAATCTTATGAGATGTGTATCAGTTGGTAGATTCTGAAGTCCATAAAAGGTATTAACAAAATATAAAGCAAGTTGTATCCTCTGGGAGATACTTAAAACAGGTAACATCCTCACATATTTGAATAACATTTCATCAGTTGTGGGTATTACATTAAGTGGCTGATTAAACATTTAAATATAAATAAAGTTCAGTATTGTTCCTTGAGGTATGTTTAGAAACTGACACTGAGTAGTCTCATTCATAAATGGAATATAATTAAAAGTAGTTCCATTGTTATAAGAAGAAAGTAGTACAAACCTAAGATAGCATGTTCCAGTGCAGCACTGTGGATCAAACCTAGTGCCTCATGCATGCTATGTAAGCACTTTATCATTGAGCTGTATCTCCAGCCTGATGCTGGCAAATTTGGTGTTGAAATATTCTATACTACATATTAATGAATAGAAAGGAAGTAAAGAACTATATTGTAAAATAATAGACATCCATGGGGCATTGGTCACCATGATTTTACATATATCAGAATCAGTTCTGTAGCTGGATAGTTCACTGATAGACAAAACCTAAATATGTAAAGAAAACACAAGTTAATTACTTGATATTATGGCATTGTTTTTCCTTTTTTCCATGTTTTCTTATTGGTGCATTATAATTATATATAATGGTGGGATTTGTTGTTATTTATTCATATATGCATGTGATATATCAATATAATTTTGCCAATATCATTCTCCAGTATTTCTTCTCTCCCTCCTGTTCTCCCTCCCCCTTGTTATTTTCCTCTACTCGATTGATCTCCCTTGATTTTCATGAGATTCTTGTACCTTTCTTTTCTTTTTTATTCCTTTATAACTTCCTCATACCAGAGCAAACACATGACTCTTGACTTTCTGGGGTTTTGATCCCATTGTTTTTCAAAATAAAACAAAGCACTCTTGGGAAGATTCCATTGTGATAAATGTCTCAAAGGATAACTTTGTTCAATTTTAAAATATGGACTATAATAAATGAATATATATCATTTATATATATATATCATATATATATATATCACTGGTATCTTAATAAACTATTAGTCATCTGAAGCACATGGTGACAATTACAGAGCAAATCTTAGTAACTTAACACTAGATTGAGAATTCATAATTGGCATTACATCCATATCCATAGAAATATCTGTAGATGTATACACATATACACACACACACAACATACATGTGTATGTGTGTAGGAGAATGGAAAAGAACAATAAATCAAGGGATTTTCAGTATTATATTTTACCATCCTTCATTCAGTTCCACGTTACTGCCCTCTTATCTGTTCTGAAGCCAAACAGGATATAACACAAGATTGTAGGCATTGGGATATCATCGGATACTAACAAATATTTGTTGAAAGAAAATATGGTTGTAGTGGTATGAAATTCACAAAACTAATAACAAGGGAGTTATCTCAAATGTTAATAAACAGAGAAGTGGTAGAGATGCCAAGAAACAAATAACCTGAAGTACTTCAATTATAAGCTGGTATTGGAAGTTTGTTACAGAAAAAGAGGGAGAATGTTCACTATGACCTTTTCCAACACTGTATACAGTAACTCTTCTATATCTCTGGTTTTACTTCCAATGGTTTCACTTACGTAAGGACAACTATGACCCAAAAATATTAAATGGAAAATTACAGAAACAAACAAGTGTTAAAGTGCATGTTGTGTCTTGAGTAGCATTATGAGATCTCACCCCTTCCTACCCCAACCAGCCCAGGACATGAACCATCCCTTTGTCCAGCACATTCATACTGTATATGCTGTCTGCCTGTTAATGGCCCTTTGGGTGATAAGTTCATCTGTTCTGGTATCAAAATGCTTGTTTTCAAGTAGCCCTTACATTGTAGCCTTATGCTGTGTCATAGTGCATAGATCACTCGCTTAATTTTAGCTCACATTAGCATTATATCATCTCACATCATCATAAGAAGCATGAGTGTAGTACAATGAGGTATTTTGAGAGAAATCATATTTAAATCATTTTGATTATAGTATATTGTTATAATTGTTCTATGTTATTATGGTTGTTGTTAATCTCTTACTGTACCTAAGTTATAAGTTAAACTCTATCGTAGGTATGTGGGTAGGATACAGTAATGTATTTAGAGTACAATATTGCCCACAGTTAAAGGCATGCACTGGGAGTCTTGGACTATATTCCACTTTATCTGTATATTGAGAATATTTATTTGAAGTTGGTATATGCCTGATTTTCATTTTGAAAATGTAAATGGCAAAAATTTTTTAATCAAGTATTTGAATGATTCCATTATTTCTATTATTTGGTTTTGAGGCAGATTGGTAGATTATGTCAAGTTCAGAAAACTTTTCAGTGTATGTATTACACATGGCAGTTATAGTCTATAGTCTTGATTTATGTCTATAAGTGTGCAAAAATATGTGAATAAACATATAACCTTCCATCTGAAGTAGAATGTATCACCTAGAAAATATAGTTTTTCTTATTGTATACCTAAAAATTGGGTAACCATTTTTCTGCTGAAATATTAGAGGAAACAAAACTAGCACATAAATATAGTGAGTAAAACAGGTAGGCAGTGGCAGAGCAAGTTGTCTTCTGTTTACATTCTATTTCATTTTTCTTCTCCAATTAATAATTTTATGTATTTCCTCAAAACTGCCTAACACCCACCTATTATGTATTTTAATTTACATTAGATTATCTCTAATTAGAATAATCTATATTCATAAGGGAAAACATTTGATTATTTCTTTTATATAAGGATAGAGTGCAAGTTGTTCTTATAAATTTCCTTTAGGTCTCTAATAATTCCATATATGAGAAATTTGCTTAGTCTATGAGAATATAATTCTATAGTAGGAAGCAAATTATATCTCCCTTTTAAAATATGTTTATTACAGATAGCATGTATTTCAGTTCCTTTGTTTACCAGGATCATTGGAGGGTGATATTTATATCACAAAATTAGTGGCTTCAACTTAATATTCACTACTCTTCAGCCTTTTTCCAAGGTTAAGTTTGAAGTGTACAAGTCATTTTTGGGTTTCCTTGACCACAGCCAAATTGGATGTATAAAGCTCGGATATTTGCTAATGCCATCTGATCAGGTTGTTCTTTAAAAACCAGTTACTTTAGTTTTTTCTCTCTTTCTCAAGCCTCTGCATTTCCAGTTGAATAACAGATAAGTAGAGAAGGCTACTCAGTATTCTGAAGCAAACCAGTTGTGTTTGCATGGCTTAGACAGCTTTATAGGACTCAGAGAAACTGTCAGATTTATGAGACTCAGTTGAAAACCATTTTTTTCCTTTCAAAAGACAATGGGAATGAATGATCCTAGTATATGTGTCATGAATGGTGAGAAGCTCATCTTATGGTTGAAAAAAACAAAACAAAACAAAACACATCATTGGACTGGATTGCTCTTGTCAGAAATACAAGAAACCCAAGGATGCTGTGTTTTACCTAAAATGTGTCAGGTCAAAGCAGTGAGATATCTTAAAAAAAATGTATATATGCATACATGTATACATACATGTATATAAACACATGCATTCATATGTGTATTTATGTATATATGGATAATCCTGTTAATATATTATTGAAGGCAATATTTTCAAATATTGCACATGGTCATAAAATTCTTTCCCATAAAAAGTTCTGTAGGAAATGAAATTAGAACTTATTTAATTTGAATCAATATAATGTGCAAATGTGTAAGCACAAATTGTATTAATTTGTGCTACTATATTTGCGTTTATAATTGATACACATTTACTGTATGTAAAATATCACTCCTAGTTTACAAAATCATCAACAGTACTTTTAAGTGTATTGTTCCTTCTAATCTTTTAGTCCATGAAAATTGTAAGTGCTTCAAGCTAATGGTCCATACCAGCTACAATGTTTTTATCTATTAATGGAGTGCTGAGTATAGACAAGCAAGTACTTGATAGATTTAATCAAATATATTGAACTTCACCTACACACTTTAAGCAATGTGGTCCTCTGATATCTTCAACTTACAGTGTTTTCCCCACACATTCATTTGATATTTTCATCCCTGACAGCTCACAAATCCTCTCATACTTATTGACAGCATTATATTTTGTTAAGGAAAGAAAGCAGATGATATCCTTTTTCTTTCAAATATATTAGGTTGGTGTGTGGGCTGTGGTCAACTTTGATTAAAGGTAAGGGGGAATTAGTATAGAAAGAAGAATTAACAATCAGAAAAATAGATGACTTGGGATGATGGGTCAGAGTGGGAAATAGGAGAGGGTTTAGCCATGAGCTAAGGCATGTTTCAGAGGGAAGGCAGTGCTAAGTTTTTCCCTTATTTTATAATCTCCCCTTATAATAGTAAGTCACCTTCCATCTAAATAATTATCCTGTATGGTTTTGTTTGAGGTAAAATATGAATTGAAATATAAATGTGAATTTATATGAATTATATAAGTATCAACTCCTTGGTGCCTCACATTTTCACCTGTAAAGTTAGGTATGATGATGATAGTTCTCATCTCATAAGGTTATTATAAGGATTAAATAAATTAATCCATGTAAAGCACTTAGAACACGGCCCAAAAATACTATGCATTCAATAAATGAGAGTTCTTACTATCATCACTACTATCTGTCTTTGTTATTATTGTTAACAAACTTCCATAAACAGTCGTAAAAGAAGCTTGTTCCAGTGACATTTCTTTCTTTATATTGTGTTCCTTTCCTTTTTATTGAAGCAACTTCTACTTGTCCTTTCTTTACTCTCTTAATGTTTTAGTTCTTGTGAAATAGTCTTCTCAGCACTGAAGCTGGGACCTTGACATATACCAACTGCTGTTTTCAGTTTTGCTTTGAACCAGAGCTGGTTAGAGGGGTGGGGAAAGGAGACTTCCTGAAACCATGTTGATATTAATAGCAACTTAATGCTTTGGCTTTCACTCTGATGTCTATAGACTGTACATTCATCCTCTTGTTCTTGAATTATCTGAAACCTTCCTCAGCCATGAAGAAATCTGAATATATGGTTTGTTATATTTCCTTTCTTGACCTAACTGCTTTTTATATATTGCCTACTTTTAAAAGAATTAGACTGAGTAGAATAAAAGTATACACCCTTATACCAGCATTATTTAGCTCTGCCTGTCAGGGCTACTTCTGGAAATGACATGTTGTAAAAAGACCAATCTATTTAAATAATGGAATGATTTTGAATATGTTTATCAAGGGGTCCTGAAATGCTGTTTCATTATGGAGTTTCGTAGTTAAAATGGATACTTATCTTTCCTAATGCAGCACATTGAAAGACTTGAATCATACATGAAGAAATGTATAGAGGCATATATAATGTATAACCATATATATGTTTTATATATATATATGTATATATATATACACACACACACACACACATATATATAATTTAATATCCATATATGTTAGTCATATCTATTGTGATACTAAGTGATTAAACACAAACATTTAGAATCTAACCCATTTTAAGCTCTGTTGAGATAATACTAAATGCAATTAAAAAAAAAACTAGTGACTTTAAGGTAGTATGAAACCCCCCCCAAAAAAAAAAATCAAGGTAGTTATTCCAGGCAATGCTTTTATGATGTTAGGGTTCAGGAAGACTTATTTATGTATGCTTGTGATACATCAAAAGCATCCTTGCCAGGAATTAGAACATTTGGCAGAATTATTTTAAAGCCCTGTGACTGTATCTTATGTCTATATTACCAATGACCTTGACTATGTTTTCAAAACATGCTGTAGATTTTGGATTTTGTCATCTTCCTCATTCTAACCTCAGTATCTTATAGTGACCTCCCAGTATCTACCTTCTCCTTGCCTCTTGGTATTTGCAATCACTCCTGACCAATTCTTTATCATGGTAACAGTATCTTCATTGGTATTTTGGCTAAATGAATAGCTGAGTTGAATATTTGTGTGTCTAATTACTTAAAAAGAAATTACTTAATATAGTAAAAAATGTTATCATTTTTATACCTTAGATACCATGTAAGGATGTCTAGAGAGTTTATTTAAAGACTTTGACATTTTAAAATATAATATTAACGGAAATTAAATTGAAACCTACATATTAAGCAAGGATTTATGAGTGACTTTTAACACTATGGGAATTTTATAATAATAATAACAAAAAGTATGTTGACGATGATGATGATGATGCTGCTGATGCTGACAACTTCTAGTTACTGACTTGGTAGTTATGTCAGACTCTGTTCTTAGCACTTTAAATGGACTAATTAATTTAATCCTTGTAACAACTTTGAGGTAAGAAGTATCATTAATCATCCTACTTTACATGAGGAACTACTGAAGTAACAGAGTTAAGTGAAAGACCTAAAGTAGGACAGTTAGGAAATATAAAAGCCAGAATTTGACCTCTGTATTCTTTTCTCATACATGAACTCCACATTTTCCTTGCCTTTTGCCAAGTACTTGATTAATAAATTTTGAGTAGTTACACAAACCTAATACTCCTTAATTTTTTTATTGATCATGATCCGTGTATAGAGAGGACTAAGCTGTTTGCAGTAATGATTTTCCTATGCAAATTCCCATTTTATTTTGTAAAAGTAAGAACCATCATGGAAATGAAATTCTGGTGTCTTACTTTCTGAAAATTCTTTATTTCCATCCATCCCTCCATCTTTAAGGAGTTCCTTTGTGATTAACAGTGATAGATGATAAGAATATGATAGTAAACAAGACCTAGTTCTTGTTAAAAAAAAAAAACCTTAATGGAAGTCAGGAAGAGAACAAAAACCCATTTATATTTCATCATATATTCACCTTCCTAAAGGCAGATTAACTCTCAAGAAGGCAACCAGTTGTGCAAGTCAGATTGTAAGAATAAATTTTACTTCAAAATAGAATTTAATTTGCTTAATTTGTTTTCAGATTAGTTTGGATCTAATTAATGCATTAGGTATTATTAGATAACAGTTGTTTTTCTCTGTTAGCCACTTTTGCCAAAAGGGAATGAGTGACAAAATCCTGCATAAATTCAAGGGGATGAATAGTCTGTTTTCTGTGGCAATATATATTTAGGGAGGAATATGTAGAACTTTTGAGTGTTTCAAGATAATGAAATATTCTCACAAATGTTCTTACAAAAAATATCTTTTGAGTAGGTTGCTCATTCTGTTCGCCCAGAATTAAGTGGAATATTATGTAAGCCTTTGCATTATTATAATTTTATCATATTTATGTTTTAAACAACATTAAAGCAATATAGGGAGGTTTTCAATATTCCTTTTCCAGTAATCTAATAAAATGAGCAGTTCTTTTTGTCTCGATTTTAAGGATTTCCACAAATCTTTGTCCCTAGACAATGTTTATAGAACTATGTGTTCTTTATTCACATTTATAATATTAATTATACGTAATATGTTTAAAACATGACACTCAACAGTTCTTAAGGCAACATTTTCTTGCTCAACATTTTCTTCATATGGATTTTTAGTAATTCAATCTTTATTCAAACTGATACACCAAATTTTATCAGATCTTTCTCTTATAGAGTTCAAAAACCTCTAAAGTTTGACACTTTTTTTTTTTTTTGGTGGTGTGAGAGATTGAACCCAAGGTTTTGTGCATACAACACAAGTACTCTACCAACTGAGCTATGTTCCCATCCCTATAGTTTGATTTAAAAATTGTAATTTCTATTTTACCATTTCTTCAGTTTCTTTGATTTATTTGATTATTTCCTTTATATGTTAAGATCAACTAATATTTTTCTGCTCTTGAACTTTTCACAAATATTATTTTCCAGGTAGATTGTATTAGTGTACATAGTCATTGAGAATAAATAATATTGTGAGTTTCTCCGCAGGCTCAAAACAGTAGTTTTATCCAATTTCTTCATGTTATACTGATTTTCAAAGATAGCTGATGATAAAATGAAACAAACATACAAATGCAATAAAAATATTTTTTAAATGAGATATTAAAAACATTGTTTCAGTAAATATATAGCAATAACCTCTTTTGTTAAAATTTAAGTTTTTATCACTCTGAATGAAAGAGTACATTTTCTGTTTTATTAACTTATTTGTGAATTCACTCCTTATGACGTTTGTCCATTTGTTGTTTGAGATCAAATGATTTGCTCTTTATTTTGTATGAATCATTTATATAACACATTTATGGAAAATGTTTGCTGATTTCTGGTATAACTATAGTTATTGTCAAAAAAATCATCAAGAATTGTGACTATGATTTGGTGTATTTGCATTTGCAAATGGTAATTTACTTTTAAAGTTATTTTCATGTAATTTTTATATGAAATGCTTATTGATTTGTAATCATAGATATTAATTGTGTTCATATTCTATCAGAGCTATTATAAACTTATAACAGCTTATAACTCCATTCTATTTTTCAGACTATCATCTTCTTATCATTTTAACTGAAGTCTCTTCCTAACTAGTATATCTCTTCATATTTCTTTTAGACATGCCACCCTTATTTTCATTTCTCTTAATAAGGGAAATTTTCATATTTTAAAAACATATTTAATGCTTCATTTTTCCAACACTGTATTTCTCCTCACTTTTGAAGTGTCAACACCACTCTGTGTTCTCAGGTGGTTATGACAATGATGACACACCGACTTATGGAATTAGCATAGACACATGGAAGCTATTTTATGGTACTGACATAACAAGAAACCAGTTCTGGGCCATGATTGAGACCATGAGCTAGTGAGGTTCAACAGTTTCTATTCCACAGAGTGCCATTTTGTCCTAAATGATTGATGACATTCTCTTGCCCCATTCTCCACAGATTATAAGAACACTATTGCAATCTAGAGCTTCTGTAGATACCCGCTTCATTAAGCATGATCCCAAAATGTCATTTAATTTATTTCTTAGATCGAATGTCTCATTAAACTCTGATGAGGCCAGGAGCTACTTTGGGCTGGACTTTTTATGAAGCACTCTTATCTTAAAATTTAGTTCTGTCCCTGTTGGCAAAGGAAATGGACAAGACATTGAAATCAATGCACAGTGCACTTTATCTTTGACAAACTGAAATATTGTTTTGCTAAAATAGGCCCATGGGGTAGAGATTAAAATCACACATAAAGTCTAAAGAATGAAATTACAAAACTTACATTTGGTGTGTGTGATTTTATTTTATTTTGACTTATTTTGACAAATAGAATGTGTCTACTTACTTAGGCAAGATACTGACTTCCACTTATCCACATTTGAAAAGTAATATATATATATATATATATATATATATATATATATATATATATATATATTTACTTTTTGAGTTATACAAGATGAGGTAGGGTATGAGTAATATTCTTTCAATTTTTGATAAAATATATAACTCAATAATTGTTTTTATCACCTTATAAAACAGTTGTATACCACACAACAAAATGACCTTGTAATAATTTTATTTTCCCTTCATTCTCCATTGTACAATTAGGGGCATAATAGGTTGGTGTGGGTAGGATATGGAGAAAGGAGCTGAATTCTTCAGTAGATCAAATACTTTGTGAATAAGGAATTAAGTGTTAACTTTGGTCATTAGGGCTATCATAATACAAGTTGTGGATGCTTCCTTGTGTTAGAATCACTGTGGACCTACTGATTTTTCTTTCCCATTTCCTACATCCTGCCAGTCTATCACTGCCACACTATACTCTCAGATCCTAACCTCTTGTACCCTTGCTCTAATTCCACATCTGAATTTATAGAACTCTGCTCTTCTTTTGTCTTTTCTCTGAGTCTTTATACAGCATACTAGAGAGCTACTCTGCCGTCTAACACCTTGTAAATAAATAGTGTCATCCAGCATATTGTTGTATGCTCTTGCCTAAAATATCTTGTGTCTGAAGGCTCTTGCTTTGCAAAATGTTAGTTCTCTATCAGATATGAAACTTTGAAAATTTGGCCACTTTTTAAATTATCACTGTGAAATACTGTTAGGTATAGATAAAATCATCAGAAAATGAGAGGGTGGTAAGACAGTTATTTAATAAACATGGTCAGTGTTTATTAACATTATCTGTGTATTTCAGGGCATGTAAAAGATAATCATGATTTCATGTTAGCATTTTGTAGAGTATTCAAGAAAAATATATGTGAGATCCTTTGGTTTGTGTTTTTGCTTAAATCATCAGCTGCATGGCTAGGGATGCCCAATTTCAGTTTGTTTTGTTTAAACAGCTGGCTTTATTTTTATCATAGTGATTTTAAGGCAGACCCAATCAAGTTCCTATTTTTCCCTTTCTTGCTGAAGAAGTAATGATAAACTGGGTGGCATTAAGTAACATGAATCCATTTTTTCCCCAAATTGTGGTTATGGAAGATGAAAGCAGTCTTAGGTGGATGGGCTAATTTACAGGAATCCTAGGAGGACCTGATTTTTTAGTCCTTCCTCTGTGAGTAAGTACATGTGGGATATTAGGAATACTTATAGAGTTTCTCAGGAGTAAGCTCCTCCTGTGAAATAACTTTGGTTATATTAGTCAAATCTGCTTCATTAAGACTATTTCTAAAATTAAATGAGATAATCCACCTAGTCAGTTCTTTGCTTGTTATAAAGCAGGAACATTTGTGGTTTATCACATTACATAGCCCTTTGAATTTGTAAGTAGGAATTTATTAGCTAAGTAGTTGAAAGTAATGTTTAGCAATTTTCACCATTATACAGTCATTATTATTGCTTAATTTTGTGTCCATGTTGTAAAAGAAGAGTTGAAATGTATAGCCAATGTGGTTTTGGTCAGTGGTACTTAGAATATGTTTTATATAAATTACCTTCACTGTAGAGAAAGGAATTGTACATAGTTTCTTATTGAAGCATATGAACTTTAACAAGGCAACCTAAGACTAATCACCAAGATATGAAAAAAGTGTTAAAAATTTAAAAAATGTAGACATGTTTCAAACTATAACTTCAGTTGAAAACATAGATCACATTTTGAATTCACCAAATCCAAGTAGATTGTTTCCTTCTTTATTTTTCTCCCTTTCTATGCTACTCATCATAATCTCTTAAGACTGTTTCTATTTTCACTTTGTTCCCAAGATTAAGAAATGCATTTTCATTGAAATGTTAAAATATGCATACTATATGGCATTATGGTGTTAATATCATTCAAGACTAACAACTAAGCCAGTTCTTTCATTTTCTGTCAAATTGCTTTTAGTTACCAAAGCCACCTAAATACTATTATATATCAGGTTTTATAATTTTGCTTTGCTTTATCAGAAGCTAAGATGCAACAAATATAAACATGTTTCTAATAACTTGTAACTACATTAAATTTTAGTAAGGGGGGTAAATATTCTTAGGCAATATGCAAATGTATTCTTGATTTACTATAGAGAATCATTTTGTTAAAATGATTGTATTTTCATTTTCACTAATTCATTCAATAAACAATTACTAAAAATCTCCTATGAATCAGATATTTAAGGATACAATGATAAATACCGTGTAATTCCTGCCATCTAGAATCCCACATTATGACAAGGGAAGCAGATATCTAAGCAATTATAGTTTAGCATATCCTCAATACCACGGACTACATTGGACATGGCAGTCAACTCCACCTATTGAAGTCCAGGACCATTTTACTGAGCAACTGGCTTTGATCTTGATCGTGAAGTACGAGTAGAGGATTGCCTAGTATAAAGGAAACTGTATAAGAGAAGGCAAATTAATGTGCAAAAACTGGAATCATAAAAGATTCTAACACCTGTAGGCAACATAGGAGCTAATTGTATGAATACAAAGTCAAGTCTTTGAACACCACAGGCTAAATTATATTAATTGTAGAATTTGAATATTACATGCTTTCACTGAAAAGTAACAACCAAATCTATTTGTTTTTTGTGTGTGTGGGGGGTGCTTTTATAGTGTTAAAAATTGTAATATCTTGGACTGTAGTTTAATGGTAGAGCACAAACTTCCTGTGAGGGATGCCACTTGTGGGTGTGTGTGCGCGCGCACACACACACACACACACACGCCCCTGCACACAAATTGTAATATCTTTTCTTCATAGAAACTTCTTTTTTAAAAAGGTGTTGATTCTTACTTTTAAAACCTCTGTTATAAACTTGGAGATTAAGTTCTGTTTTTGTTGAGTTATTCAGATTTTTTTCTACAATAATAAGCACCGTTTAGATAAGAAATGCTTAACTTAGTGAAATTTTAGAAATTCCAGTAATGAAAATGATGAAGTTGGTTTAGCCTCCTATAATCTTGCTTAAGAAAAAATATCCCCTGCTATTCAATTTATATATAGCATGCAATCTAGATGAATAGGTTTAGGGTTTTTTTAATAACAACATGTATAAAAGGAAATATAATGATCTCATCAAATCTGTCTCCTTCTGAGAGACAGTGGCCTTCTGGTCTTTCTCTCAGCATCCTTCTAATGTAGTTTTCTTGGATATTAGATGGTTTTGTATCATTGAATCTTGGCAGTTTATTGCTTTAGAGCCCTTTTACTGAGTTGGGTCAACATTCCACATTGAGATTTTTCTTCCCTAGTCATGCAAGAATTCAACTGTTATTAACAGTGATATGAATCATTCATGTATACTAAGAGGGTAATAGGTTCCAGTTGTTTCAAAAACTGTTAATTTCTAGTTCTAACCATGAGTAGCTCTGTGAAGCAAATCATATCACCATCTGTGGAAAAAAGAAATGGGAATTAAGTTCTTTTTTCACTATCAGCTATGCGTTCATTGAAGATGAATGCTAAGGAGATAAATCCTCTACTGAGTATTCTGTCATTTATCCAAAAGGGCATTGTATGCCCATTTAGCTTCAAGATTGTATAGTAACGTACTGCATGGTAGTGTGTGAACCCCTGTATTTTCTATTAAAGACTGTGAAATGAAAAATGGGGATTAAACTGCTCTTTTATTCTGTTAAACAGCCGCTACCCTTTAATGCCAGATTAAAACACATTTCCATAGTGTGGATATTAACATACCTATACAGATGGTCTCTGGCTTACATGGTTTGACTTAACAATTTTTTGACTTTCAGATGGTGCAAAAGCATACAAGTTTGGTGGAAAGTATGCTTCCAATTTTGTATTTTGATCTTTTCCTGGGCTAGCAATATACTACAAGAGAATCTGCTGCATTGCTTGGCAGTGGAAGCAAGCTGCAACTGCTATGCAGCCAGCTGACCACAAAGGGAAACAACCTCTACTCAGCAGTCTACTGTGTTGTGAATCACAGCTTGAATAGATTGGATATATTGCATGCATTTTTGGATGGAGACATTTTCAAATTATGATTGATTTATTGGCATGTAACCCCAGCACATGATGAGGAGCATCTGTATAAACATACATGCATTTATACAAAGGCTACCTGTACTTATATGGCATACATATTAGTGTTGACAGTGAGGAAAAATTAGTCTATAGTTTACATACTTGAAAAAAATTAGTAATAATTAACTGATATAATCATAGTAATTACTGTTTTCTAATTACACAAAGAACATACTAATATATTTTTTGTATTACTGTAAACTCTATGAAGTGAAAGTCTTCCAGACAATATCTATCCCAGCTCCATCCCAGAAATCACTTGTTAGGAGTGATGTGGTCAGGGTCAGTGGCACACCCCATAATCAATGCTTCTCAACAGGATGAGGAAGGAGGTTCAGAAGTTCCAATCCAGTCTAGTCAGTTCAGCAAAAACCTGTCTCAAAATAAAATCTTAGGTAAGGAGTGGGAATACAGCACAGTGGTAGAGTACTTGTGGTCAACGCCCTGGGTTCAATGCCCAGTTCAGGGGAAAAAAAAAAGTATTGTGATGTTATTGTCTCTTTCTCATCACATACACACACAGAGATAGACAAATTTTGTTTTGCCTTTACATAATTGATATTGTACAGTATATCTTGTTAGTCAATTTTTAACTTAAATACACGTTTTGAAGAACTTTCCTATCAATAATACAGTCAAACTCTTTCTTTTTGACTGAAAAGTATATAACAAATTGGATGTATCAAAGTGTATTTAAGCCCTAAACTCCTGGTAGATATTTAGGTTGAATCCAACTTTTCTCTAACAATAACACTATAAAAATAACTTTTCCTAACAATAACACTATAAAAAATCCTTTTTAAAAAATATTTGGTTTTTTACTTATAGGTGGACACAATATCTTTATTTATTTATTTTATGTGGTGCTGATGAGTGAACCCAGTGCCTTACGCATGCTAGGTAGAGCACTCTACCTCTGAGCCATAAACCCAGCTCTATTAAAAAAATCCTTTTATTGCCTTTTTCTTTAAGTTATTATTTTTTAAAAATATTTTATTAACATATCATAGTTATACCGAATATTTGGGTTCATTATATTTCATGCATACATTCATGAAATATTATTTGCTCCAATTCAAATTAAGTCCAATTCCAATTCAAATTAATTCAAAAAAGTCCCCAGTGCTTCCTTTTTCCTCTCCCTTCTTCCTTTCCTCTCTTCCCTTTCCTCTACTGGTCTTCCTTCTATTTATTTATTTTTTAAATTAGTGCTTTATAGGTATACATAAAGATGGAATTCACTGTTTTATAGTCATACAGGTACATAGCATAATTTGGTCAATTTCTTTCCACAGTTCCTCCCTTTTCCCATCTCCTCTCCTTCCCCCTCAGTCTCCTCCTTCTACTTCCCTGGTCTTTCCTATAATTCAAAATGTTTTCTTCCCAAACATACAAATAAAAATTGATAATCAAACCCCGAGAGCATTATTATACTATGTAGCAATTGAGACTTTTTGGTTGTGTCACAAATTCATCCACTGGACTAATTTGTTGAAAAAATGTTCAACAGCCACATCAATTCAAGAACTGGTAGATTTACTTGAGGGATGTAATGTATATTTTTTCTTAGTGAGGAATGCTGTTATACAAATATAGATACCAAAAGGCTTTTAATAAGAATCTTCCTGAAAACCATCTTTTCTATTATATTCAGTATATTAAAGATATTTTTGGTCATAGAGAAGATAAACTTGTTAGCTTTTGCCTTGCATTTTCTTAAGAAAGCAACAAATGTTAAGAAAAGAAAGGGGGAAGGAAAAAAAGAAGAATGAAGCTGTGAAATTTGTGTGATCCTGGTATCTATGTGGTACTGAGTTAATATTAATCAATTCACAAAAATATTTATACTGGAATATGGAGTAAAAAGCTAAGGATAAAAATTAAATATAAGGAAAAGTATAGTCATACAGGAAAAGTATTCCAAGCTTTAATAAGTAGAACCAAAGCTATACCCATCATCATCACCTTTCCTATGCACCCTTAATCTTATCCGTAGAGACATTCAAGACCACATTAAAAAATATGGGATTAGTTCATATCACTTCAAATTTATCTTGTTTCCTCAGAACATACTGAAAAGATAAGTACAAACTATCATACAAACTCCATCCCTTACTTAAGTCCTTTGGCCCCTGCTTTGGAAGCTTACCTGCTGTTATAAGAAATAAGAAAAAACTCCTCTGTTCCCTGGTTTCTTGTGGATAGTTGCCCTGACACTATCAGGATCTCACTCCAGAGCTATTTTGCAGACCCTTTCATGTTTTGTCTTGCATCTGTATTCTAGTTCACTACTTCTACCAGATTCTCATTTATTTTCCAAAAATATACTGTTCTGTCCCCACCCTGAGTAAATGAGATTTTTTTTATCCCATTATCCCTCATTCATTTCCTACCTAAGCAAATTTTGCTGACACTTTCATACAGGGTTTAATTTATACTTTGTTTTTTCCAATTTCAACAACAATGCTCACATTTTTGGCAAAAAGAAATTCAGGATTTCTGAAAATTTAGAGTTGGGTGTGCTCTAGGAGTACAAAGAACAGAACTCCCAATTTCTGTTTTGAGATGTTAGTACAAGTTTTTCTCATGTAAAATAACATTTGAGCTGATTCTTCCATGTAGCACTATAAAACATGCACATGTGACAAACATCTAATAAGTTGTATAAATTATGTCAGTTGTTATTATGATAAATCTTAGGTGTATGTATATTTTATTTCACTGTTTTCATTTGTTTTATTGATGATCACGCCCAGAGTCACTTTACCTACTGAGCCACATCCCAGTTCTCTTTACTTTTTTATTTTGAGACAGGGTCTCACTTAGTTGTTGAGGCTAGCTAGCTTCAAACTTAGGATTCTCCTGCCTTAGCCTCCGGAGTTGCTGGGATTACAGCCGGGAGCCAATGTACCCTGCTATTCCATTGGTTTTTATTAACTTTAATATCTTGAAGAAATACAAAAAAAATAAGAAAAAAATCAAACCAAATGCAAATGCTAGCAATAAATTTTCTTATCTGTGGCATCCTGTAACTCATACTTACAAAATTATTTGTTAAAATAAGAATAGGATATTTTAGACTTCTTTTAAGTATAGACTTCTAGTAGACAATCTTCAGAAGAATTACACCTTCATATAATTTGAGTATATATGGAATTAACAAACTAATGTAGTATAAGGTATACATGAAAAATCATTCCTGTGCTCTGCAGGTTCTTTTTTATTTACACACTGGGGATTGAACTAGCATGTGCAATACAACTAAGCTATATTCCAAGCCCTTTTTATTTTTTACTTTGAGACAGGGTGTCACAGGGATGCCAAGGCTGGCCTCAAACTTATGGACCTTCTTCCTCAGCTCTTAGTAGGATCTTCTGAAAACAAGTCCAAGTCATGAAGAAATAAATATAAATTTTTTAAAAGTAAAACTTGAAGACTTGATGCTATATTTAATATCTTAATGATTTCTATTATAGACAGTAAGTATATAAAGCTGGCATGGTAGCATAAGCAGATTACTTTGAAGGTACATTAAAAAGTTATAAATGTAAATATGAAAAGGGAAATATGTATTACAAGTACTATTGTCATTTTTAAAAATCCCATCCTTGACACATTTTATTATGATAGTACAAACTATATATAATATAATATATATTAGTTGTTGATAGACCTTTATTTATTTTTTATATGTGGTGTTGAGAATCGAACCCAGTGCCTCAGACATGCCACCCTTGACACATTTTTATATTTAGGAATTCACATCTAAAGTTACAATGAAATTCATTGAATAAATATGTCTAAACATATACATACAACTTTATATGTTCTTTCATCAATAAAACAAAATATATATAAACAGAAGTAGAATACTAAAGAGAAATTAACCTGATAAAGTTAAATGCCTACCATAGTTGTAGTTTCATTGCTATCCCATGGTAGACTTCAGATTTCTGCACAATCATTTTTCATCTTACTCTCCAACTGAATATCTTTTATAGATGTCAGGATGATTAGATTTACTGTCTGCAAAATACTCATCATTGAGAATTATAGACCACTTAGAAGATTGGCAAGGACAAGTTAAAACTGAAAATAGGTCTCTCAACAGGCATGCAAAATCATAGCTGTGATTCAATAAATTTTCAGGGACAGTTTCCTTTCATGATAAGAAGGGGGAACATTTATATTTTCACATTGTTTGCAGACTAAATACTAGGAGCAGAAAATGACTCCTGTATTTAATTGCAAGGTGCATTTGTTTTATAATGCATTATCCTCCTTCACAGACACACTCCACTTTCTATCAGAATATTTCTTTGCTGTGCATGGGATTCAGTTCTGTTCAAACCTCTAGGATTCTGGTACTTTCATACTTTTCACCTAGAGAAGTGAAAGTTCTGTTTTTAAAAATCCTGAATGCATATAAGTTTCATTTTGACAATCCTCTTTTGGTCTGACCTTATCAGTGCTTAGAAATTTTAGAAGAAATGAATCTAAGATGACCTTTAATGTCATTATTTAACTTGGATCTTGAGGAGAGTAAAAAAGCAACAATTTGAAGATGAAGGTTTACTGGTAAACACTTCTGTTCCACCATCTGCTCCCTGCCACCCCATAGCAGAGTTAAATAGGAATAAGATACCAAGAAGGACCAGGGGGGCCAAGGTACAATGGGGATGAGGAGATAGCAGGGGAGGTGGCATGGGAGCAGATGGTATCTGGGAAGAGAGCCACTCCATGGCACTGTTGGCATGGTTACAAACAGGTAGATGTAGTAACAAGCTGTGCCAATTTCTGAATTTTCAAAACTTCACTTTGTGGCTTCTGGCCTCAAACTTTACTCATTTGCTGTCATATAGCTTCCCCTATTGCCAGGAGTTCTTACAAAAGCACTCTTCTAATACTGCCTAAAAGCTATTTAAAATTGTTTCATATGTGCATATTGTAATTAACCTGAAAAAATGCAGGGAAGAAAGTGTTCATTGTCTTGGTCCTCACATGAGTAATAATTCGTGCATATAACAAATTCAATAATAATGTAAAATCTATTTATATCACTGGAGAAAATACTGTTAAAAACAGTTTGGTGTATTATTATTATTTTTTTTTGCTTTTTTACATTCAGTGTGTAGGATTCATATGAGCATTTGTTTGTCTCATCTTTAGTTGAATTTCTATTTTTTCATTAAAAAAAGGAAAGAAATGGCCTAATTTAAATTGAAATAGGTTCTTGGCTAACGTCTTATTTTTCCCTAAAAATGCATCTACTGCAAATGTTACTGCCATTTCTAGTGCCTAAAGTGTCCTTGGAGGATATGCATAGTGAGTCAATTTGAAGTTTGTGGCCATATGGCACGGTTGATACAAAAACATTGTAGTGGGTCAAACTGTGTAATTTCTGATACTTCAAAAATTTTAAATTATAAAATAGCAATTTTGCATGGTTCAAATTGATATAAACTTTTTATGTTGAATTTGGATAAAATAAACAATAAATTTTAAACCATGCCCATGTATGTTTGATCTTGCAGCTAAATAAAGATGATACAAAATTTTCTAAGCTTTCAGCATTCCATTCAACTAAAAATACTATTTGCACAGGTGTGGAGGTTTGTCTCTGTAAAAGTGCTCTGAGAGCATTGGTTGATATACAATTTATTAAACAAGTTTTTTTTTTTTTTCCCGATGGATCTACTCAGAAGTAACTTTGCAGTACAACACTAAAAATTTTCATTCAACAGAGAAGTTAAGGTTTTAGTTAGCTGTACAATGTCCTTTTTTGTTTACTAATTCATATGCTGGTCACTGGAATTTCATGTTCAAAATTGAGTCCAAAGTAACAGTATTAAAATTTTTCACAAATAAACAAAATGATTCTTTTTTTTTCCTTTATGAGGATGTTTTCAGATTGGAATGAACTGGTTATATAAAGTATACACATTATTGCTATTAATTATCTGTCTCAATGTTAATGTGAATAGTGTTTTAAACAGATGAACATTGAATTGGGCTTTGTGCCAAAGATTTATGTTTTGATGAAGTTTCTCCAACAGTTTAGTAATTGTTAATTACATTTCAGTAGCAAACCTCATTGTGGTACACTGAAGAAAATATTATATTTGGAAAATTTCTCATCCACATCCAGGCTATTCCTTTATTTTGTTTCCTATGTTGGTATTTGAAGAATACAAGGAATAACTAGATTTTTAAACAGAAAAGGAAGTGCTCCTCAATGAGAATGTTTCAGACTAAAGTATATTATTCAATATATAGAAATTAAAATTGATTTTTAAAGCAAGTACACATATTAAATATGAATTTTCCTTGGAATTTCTCCTGAATTTATATCAACAAATCTGATAATGTGTGATTTTTTAAAGGAAGGTCAGAAAGTCATATAATCAGTCTTTGCTCATTTGCATGCTTATATTAAAGCACAATACTAGTATAATGTGACCACTGAGTTCAGAGAAAATTATCTAGAGTTTATAGTTTGTTTTGTGGTTTGTTTCTGCTTTGTATTATGATGCAAAAGGATCTTAATTTTGTTCTTTTCTTTAAGCTTTGCTTAATTCTGGGTTGTAAGTGCATTTTTCTGTTTTAAAATTAACAAATTTTACTGTTTTACATGTGGTTCAAATATTCACTCAAATTTTTAGATAATTTATCTAAGTGTCTTCTTGCTACCTGTAGATTCACCTCCAACTTTGCCTCCCTAAATTTCAGCCCACTAACAGTATTGTTCTTATTTTCTCAAACACATGTGATACAAATTAACTTATCAGTGATTTTTTTTTAAAGACATTTTATCTCCCACTGCTTTTTTGGACAGAAAATGGCAGCTTATTTTATACCATTTTAAAGTCTAATACTGTCAATTTGTCATTTATTTTGATATGTTTTATTTGATTATATATTTCTCCACATGCAATTGAATTTAGATCAAGTTAAAAATGTTCTTGACAATTTCATAGTGCCTTTCTCCTTATTTATTTATTTGTACCTGTTACTAATACATGTATCATAAATGATCATTAATAATCATTTATATGATGGGCTATAAACCCCATATTTCTACTGAATTAAGTCAACAGTTTCCTACTACTTATGATCCATAACATTAAGCAGCCTTCAACTCTTTTCAATTTACTTGTTTCATCCATAAGATCAAGTATGTGTTGAGGGAAGGATTTTCGAAATAGCAATTAATGAAGCCGAAGTCACATTTTTGTTTTGTTTTTCTCAGTCAGGAAACAGAGGGTGAAATAGCATAAAGTAGAGGAAATTATTATAATTTGGTTTCCTTTTTTATTGTGAAATTAAATGAAAACCACAAGGATAGATAAGTCTTGACTTGCAAGTGGAGTAGCATGTACTCATGAAAAGCAACTATTTCCTGTTGAAAATTAGACCCTTACTAACTGTAAAACCTGTTGTGATTTCATTTGTTTGGGGTATGCTGTTATCCTGATTGTTAGTTATTGGTTTTTGAGAATATCAGTTTTCAACATTTGCAAGTTTTCAATTATACTACGGTGACTAATGTCAGTGTTTCTAATTACTACAGATTTATTCAGAAAAATTATGATATGGTCTTTTTTTAGCTATTGTTAGGTCACTTAGTATCTGCTTAATCTTTTTACACTTTAATAAACTAAAGGAAAGATTGAGATCATTAGAAATCCAACTGTAATTTGGCATTGTCAAGATTAAGGACGGGATTATGGTCATTAGGAACAAAATGGTTTCATTTATGGACTGAGAACAATGAGGCCCATCAATAAACCACTTTCTGCCTCTAATGGTCCTATTTTTCCCTAATTGTGTTCAAATCCAACAACAACTCATGTTGTTCTTTAATTCTGAAAAGGAAGATTGTTAAAACAAATACTTCGGGTTTGTGTTGCTTTTGCTTCCTTGTATTTTGGTTTGTATTCATGAATTCAGTAAAATAACTGATATGTCTTTTAAGGGAAATATGCTGTGTTCCCTCCTGATTTATCAACATAGTTTTTGGAAAAGAATAGATTTTTTTTTACATTAAATGAGCTCCAATATAATTGGCATCTTAATTCTCATACAAGTCATTCATTTTTGAGAGAGATACATGACTTATAAAATCCCTGACTCATAATATCTGAATGTGCTGAGAATTGAAATTTATATCTCTTGTTGGGTGCTCTGCCATTCTTTGCTCTTATGGTAGGAAATAACCCGTCTCCCTATAATCAAGTTCCTTCAGAAATCAATTATACTTCACTAGATATCAAGTGTTGACTATGGACTGGGGCACTCTGAGTGCCTACAAGGCATACACCCTGGCACTTCTACTCTTGACATTTCAGATCGTGGGTACCATGAATAAACTGGGCTTGTTCTCCAACGTTTCTATATGGGGCAGTTGTACTTGTTAGTACTGTTATTTACTTCAGTTAAATATTATGTGTACTGGGCTGGCGTTGTGGCTCAGTGGTAGAGCACTCACCTAGCACTTGCAAGGCCCTGGGTTCAGTCCTTAGCACCACATAAAAATGAATAAATAAATAAATAAATGTATTGTGTCCAACTATAACTAAAAATAAATATTAAAAATTATTATGTGAACCAAGAAATCATTTAAGAAAAAGAAAGATGGATCATTGTTACAACAGCAATGTTAACTTGGTTGGAAAAACCTTGTCATTTTAAATTTGCTCTCTCATCAAGTATGGCTAAACAAAAGATGTGGACCAATTACAAAAAACCTTCTGTTATCAGTTTTCTTCATAAAGGTTTAAGTTTTAAGAACTTAAATAACTCTAGAAACTCATATAGGACACCTTAGCTCCACATCAAAATAATACATCTCCTAGTCATGTCTAATATATTAAAAACTTTATTGCTGCGAGCCCATATACAATAAATATGTGAACTATAATCTAAGTTCTATAATTCTTCTTTCCAATATACTGTATAAAATGGACCTTTGCATTTTATTTTTTTGTGTGTATGGTACTGGAAATCCAACCCAGGACCTCTTCTATGCTAGGTCGAATTCTACAATGAGCTACACCCTCAACCAAGTCATTTATATCTCAAAGATTCATTTCACCACCTCTGTAAGATAAATACCCATAGGCTGTTACCATTTCACCCAATTAATAAATATATGTGTGTTTATTATATGTATACATAAATATATGTGTGTATATATAAAATTATGAAAAGGAGGACTTCCAGTGGTACCCAAGTATACTATATCCTTGAGGAAAATGTACCTTTTCTAGAACAACTTCCATTTTTATTAAAGAAAGAAAATTTTGAGCTGGGAAATGTGGAGAGCAATGGAAGAGACTCTAATTCTTATGAGACATGGGAGATTATACATTTTCTAGGACCTAAGAGAAAGAAGAGCTAAAATGTATCATTATATTCCCAGTCTTTAAATATTTATTCATGTCTGAGTAAATGGAAGAATGGGTTGGAAAGACTTGGAAGTTAGTAGGTATTATTAGTGGAGAATCCTTTACACTGTAGACTGGAAAATAGCTGATAAAATGTAAGCCTATGAAAATACATTCTTCATTAAGAATTATGTTATATAATTAAAAACACACCAGGACTTGTTTCTGCAGGGTAATGATTGTATATTTGAAAGCATATAATGTAAATAAATACTAAGATAGTCAATGAAGTCTAAATAATTCTGCTTAGTAGGCTGATATTGTAACATGTTCCATCATCTGTACCTTGACATGGAACTATTGACCTACAAAAACTGCATTTTCACGTAGTTCAGCCATTACTTTTATATTCAAAATTCCCTAGAGAACTTTAATCAGGAGAAGTATGTGAATCTTGTGTTGTGTATCTAGTAGTCACATTTATGGATATAAGTATGTCATAACAATATTGAAAATATGTTAATGTTAAAAATTATATTATATTTATTTATTTATTTTGTCTTTTTTTAATTGCTTTTATTTTTAAATACATGACAGCGGAATGCATCACAATTCTTACTACACATATAGAACACAATTTTTCATCTCTCTGTTTGTATATAAAGTATGTTCACACAATTATGTCTTCATACATGTACTTTGGATAATGATGTTCATTGCATCCAACATCATTGCTAAGCCCCTGCCCTCTCCCTTCCCCTCCCACCTCTTTGCCCTAACTAGAGTTCCTCTATTCCTCCCATGCTTCGTCTCCTTACCCACTATAAGTCAGTCAATTTATATCAGAGAAAACATTCTCCATTTGTTTTGGGGGAGGTTGGCTAACTTCACTTAGCATTATCTTCTCCAACTGCATCCATTTACCTGTGAATGCCATGATTTTATTGTCTTTTATTGCTGAGCAATATTCCCTTGTGTATATGTGCCACATTTTTTATTGGTTGCTCAAAACATTACAATGATCTTGACATATTATATTTCATACATTTGGTTCAAGTGGGTTATGAACTCCCATTTTTACCCCATATACAGATTGCAGAATCACATCGGTTACACATCCACGTTTATGCATACTGCCATACTAGTGTCTGTTGTATTCTGCTGCCTTTCCTATCCCCCCTCCCCTCCCCTCGTCTCCCCTCCCTTTTTCTCTCTCTACCCCATCTACTGTAATTCATTTCTCTTTTTTCCCCTTTCCCCTCACATCCTCTTATATGTAATTTAGTATAAAAATGAGGGTCTCCTTCCATCTTCCATGCAATTTCCCTTCTCTCTCCCATTCCCTCCCACTTCTTTTCCCTGCTTAATGGTAATCTTCTTCTCATGCTCTTCCTCTCTGCTCTGTTTTGAGTCACCCACCTTATATCAAAGAAGACATTCAGCATTTGTATTTTAGGGATTGGCTAACTTCACTTAACATAATCTGCTCTAATGCCATCCATTTCCCTGCAAATGCGATGATTTTGTTATTTTTTAGTGCTGAGTAATATTCCATTGTGTACAAATGCCACATTTTTTTATCCATTCATCTATTTACGGGCATCTAGGTTGGTTCCACAATATAGCTATTGTGAATTGTGATGCTATGAACATTGATGTAGCTGTATCCCTACAGTATGCTCTTTTTAGGTCTTTGGGGACTAGTCCCAGAAGGGGAATATCTGGGTCAAATGGTGGTTCCATTCCCAGCTTTCCAAGGAATCTCCATACTGCTTTCCAAATTGGCTGCACCAATTTGCAGTCCCACCAGCAATGTACAAGTGTACCCTTTTCCCCACATTCTCGCCAGCACTTATTGTTTGACTTCCTAATGGCTGCCATTCTTACTGGAGTGAGATGGTATCTTAGAGTGGTTTTAATTTGCATTTTTCTGACTGCTAGAGATGGTGAGCATTTTTTCGTGTATTTGTTGATTAATTGTATATCCTTCTCTGAGAAGTGTCTGTTCAGGTCCTTGGCCCCTCCATCTCATGTCCTTAATAGGACACCTATAACACAAGAGTTAAAAACAAGAATCAACAAATGGGACTTACTCAAACTAAAAAGTTTTTTCTCAGCAAGAGAAACAATAAGAGAGGTAAATAGGGAGCCTACATCATGGGAACAAATTTTTACCCCTCACACTTCAGATAGAGCCCTAATATCCAGAGTATACAAAGAACTCAAAAAATTAAACAATAAGATAACAAATAACCCAATATGCCACATTTTTTATCCATTCATCTATTGAAGAGCATCTAGTTTGGCTCCACAGTTTAGCTATTGTGAATTGTGCTGCTATAAACATTGATGCGGCTGTGTCCCTGTAGTATGCTGTTTTTAAGTCCTTTGGGTATAGTCTGAGGAGAGTGATAGCTGAGTCAAATGTTGGTTCCATTCCAAGTTTTCCAAGGAATCTCCATACTGCTTTCCATATTGGTGGCATCAATTTGCAGTCCCACCAGCAATGTATAAGTGTAGCAGACCTTAAACTATACTAAAAAGCAATAGTAACAAAATAGCATGGTATTGGCACCAAAACAGACTGGTAAACCAATGGTACAAAATAGAGGAAACAGAGACTAACCCACAAAATTAGAGTTATCTTATATTAGACAAAGACACCAAAAACATGCAGTGGAAAAAAAGCCTCTTCAACAAAGGGTGCTGGGAAAATTGGAAATCCATATGCAACAAAATGAAATTAAACCCCTCTCACCATGCACAAAATTCAACTCAAAGTGGAACAAGGACCCAGGAATTAAACCAGAGACTCTCTGTCTAGTAGAAGAAAAAGTAGACCCTAATCTTCATCATGTGGGATTAGGCCCTAACTTCTTTAATAAGACTCCTACAGTGCAAGAATTAAAACCTATTCTAAACAGATGGGATGGACTCAAATAAAAAGTTTCTTCTCAGCAAAAGAAACAGTCTGTGAGGCGAATAGAAAGCCTACATCTTGGGAGCAAATTTTTACTCCTCAGACATCAGAAAGAGAACTAATATCTAGGGTATATAACGAACTCAAAAAGCTAAACACCAAAAAAAGCAAATAATCCAATCAATAAATAGGTCAAGGACATGAGTAGACACTTCTCAGAAAAGGATATTCATTCAATAAATATATGAAAAAATGTTCATCATCTCTAGCAATTAGAGAAATGCAAATAAAAACTACTCTAAGATACCATCTCATTCCAGTCAGAATGACAGCTATTATGAAGACAAACAATAAGGATGAGGATGTGGGGGGAAAGGTACATTTATTTGATCACCTAATATAATTAGCATTGAGAAAATACCTTAGCTATCCATGGCTCTCATGTGTTCTGAGCACATTGCAAAATTTACAAAATCATTAAAGTAGGGCTAGGGCTATAGCATAGGATAGAGTACTTACTTAGCATGCATAAGGCCCTAGGTTCAATCCCCAGCCCCACAAAATATAAAATAAAATAACAAAAAATCATTGAAGCTATGTGGTCAACACAGTACATGAATATCATTAAGGATATTTCCCCATTCTCTTTATTATTTAGGACTTCATATAGGCATTCTTAGCTGATTAACAATTAAACAATTGAATAGTAAGATGTTTATTCATTTAATACAACAGTTACATAGTTAACTATGTGTAGTGCTCTAAGCTAGGCTGAATGACAAGCACAAAAAGTACCCCTTACCTTCAGCCAGGTAACAGAAATAGAATTTTCTTGATACAATCATTACAAAATATTTCATGGATTATCTCAAACAGGTCTTCTTTGTTCCAAGTCTTGCAAAGTCAGAATTACATCTGATGGTAAACACTGAAGCAAACATGCTGAAGCAAACATGACTATTCTTTTGATCATATAAGAAAAAGCATTAATCAGAGTCAAACCCATTTCTTACATTTAGGTCAGCTTAAGTCATGCACTACTGTGTAAAACAATTCGTACCCAGCTTTTAAAACAGCAAGTTATTCTTAAGAAAATATTTAGATCCTTAAATTATATATATTATTAAATCCTGCCTCCAAATTTATGTTAGGAAACTCAGCATGTTCATGGTAGTATTCTTGCCTAATACTTAAACTTTCACTGAAATAATATGAGAAAATGGGCCTCAGAATTTGGGGGGTCATAGGCTGGATTCTGTTGAATATGATAGAACATTTGAAAATAATATTCTTGTGAGAAGAGAATTCATGTAGAAAATGAAGTTTGTTGACATATGGTAAATAAGACAAGTGAAAACAATATTTTTCAATGTTACTTGTTTCTCTGGTGCTACTCATTAGTGTAGGCTCACTTTTTTCTTCCTAAGATCATACCCTTTATTAGGCAGCAGTATCTTGCTAATGGAGAAAAGAAAATGAGCAGTTTACAATTATGTAAATAAGACATAGTTTTTCTATTTCTGAAAACTAATAGAGAGAACTTTTTCCCCATAAATGAATAAAATCTCAAATGAAATTAGAATCTGTGCACCTCTCTTCTCATTAAAGGGTGACACTAGTAACAATTTGCAAAGAGGAAGCTGTAGAAATGCAATAAAATAAGATTATCTTGGCAAAATTGAGATTTCTCTCTGTATATCATGCTAAAAATGTAGCTGAGAGCTGGTCCTTGCAAGATCAATGAGGGATGTATGCATGAAATGTGATTTGCATATTTAAAAATTGATTTAAATTATGGTTTATAACCCACACCACAGGGAAAAAGAATAATGTAATGCTGATGTACCCCTGTCCATTTATGTGTTAAAAGGGCACAGGTGCACTTTTATTTCCCTAGAGATGGTAAGGCTGCTATATGGGGTTGTCAAAGCTATTTCACTTTATGTTCACCATGGAGATTACGAGTTTTTGTGTTTTTTTTTTTTAATTTGGGATGGCACTTCAGTTTCCCACTAATTTGTATTACTTTAATGCATTCTATCCTAAAAACCTCTTCATTTGTGTTCAAGATATTAGTCATATTCATTAGTTTCTAATTGCATTCTGTAACCTATGGTAGCTTTTGGGACTTCAAATATAATTGAAGGTTTTAATTTTAACTCATAGAATTAAAGAGTGATATGGTGACATCAGTGTTCTAAGAATTATTTTCCTCTCCCAAGGTATTATGTGAGATAGATTGAAAGCATGGAAACCAGTTGCAGTTGTCTAACCTTTAGGTGATGTGAGCTTTGGAAAAGCGGCAGTTGCAATGGAAAAGCAAAGATGAAAGCCAAAATGTATTTTGAAAAATAAGGATAGATGATACGTGGTAACCTGCTGGATATAGTTAACAAAAAAAAGATAGACAGGAAAAGCTAACTGTGTGGTTTTGAGCAATGACAGCTTGAGAATTGTGAGACCAGCGGGAAAAGAGGATAATCAGAAATTTTCAGTCTCTGGGGGAAATGATCTGTTCATGTTTGTATATTATGTGTCTGAAGACATGGAACACCAAGTTGGATGTGTTTTGTTGTATATAAGATTAGATGAGTATTCCTCAAATAAGAGGTTGGTGATTGGATATATATTTGGAGACCCTCAGCTTATATATAATAAAAATGCCTTCATGCAAGAGCAGTACATTAATATGAAGAGTTTATAAAGAAAAGAGCACAGGTTCTTGGGGACTGTTTCAATCTAAATGGTTGGAAGAAACCTAGAGGACATCAAATGAAACAGATTATATATATATATAATCTGTTTTGTGTACCATACACATAAACATATTTAAAATGAAAGAAGTTTGCATTTGGAATTGAAGTTGCTTTATATTACTTATATTATTGGCCTCAAATAATATTTCCATGTGTCATGTCAGGTAGTCATTTCACTTAAGTAAAATATAATAAATCTTCACAGATACCTTAATAATGGTCCCTGGAATTCTTTGTGTTGTATACTAAGGGATTAAAATCAACCATAATTATTTTTATGAGTTATACAGTTCTACTAATTGCAGACATTCCTTATTGTAGAATAGAGGCATTTCTGAAAAGTTTCCTATGAAAATCCTACTCCACGCACTGTGTCTTTCTTTCAAAATATTACCTTTATACAAAGAGATTTATGTGAAGGAGCCAAGGAGTAGCCTCATCCTTATACCAAGTGCAGTGTCCTTATGGTAACATTTATAATACCATCAACTAATGGTTTTTATAACAGAAATATTATTTACAAAGAGGCATAACTCATTTGTGTTTTTATAACCACCCTACAAGATCATCAAGGCAGGTGGTGTTAATCTTGTTTTCCAAGTGAGAAAAATGAGGCTCAAAGATGTGTAGGCCTCTTGCCCAAGATTTTATGGAAAGTAAGTGGAACCAAGGTCTTCTGATTCCAAGACCAGCTTTCTTTTTGCTGTTAATGTGCTGTGTTATATTTGTTACATTTCCTAAAGACAGTTGTGAGAGAAACTTTAGAATTTCATCAAAGCAAATCCTAAAGGTATATGATCAATTTGTTCTCTGCATTAGAGAGTAAAAATCTGTTTAGGCAGTATCCAATATGTTAGGTCACAAGTCTAAAGTAATTGATTACTGGGCTCTTTTGGCACATTTTGAGGCATATTAGTTCTTTTAGGCTTGTGGTTGGGGGTAAATTCCTCTTGAAAGGGTTCTTATTGATACCCTCCAGAGGCCTAGAAAAGTTAATTGGCTTACAAAACATATGTGGATTGTACTCTGGGAATAGTTCACTCATCTCTTTACATCTGGATATACTGTTTTATTTTTTTACCATTATGCATTCATAACTGAAAACTATTTCCATTTAAAAAATAAATATAGTATTTCAACAGTATGTATGTAATTAAGAACAATTCACTGTAACTCTGTGACACTTTATAAAAATGTTTTTTTGAAAAATAAAGAAAAAGAAAAGCTTTCAAGTTTTTAGTGCCATGTTAGAAATATCCTAGTGTATCTATGTAACTTATGAATTCAATGTAATTTAAATAACTAAAAAACAATTTTTACAGTAAGTTGCCATTCACATTTTGAAAGTATTGCCAATTATTTTTACATTATCTACTTTGAAAATATGGGAAAGAAAATTATTCAAGAAGTTTGTGTGCATGTCATTCTGAGAACCAAAACACAATTTTTGTCAATCTGCATTCCCCCAGAGAGATAATAAAATATTGCTCTGCTAAAATCTGATTTTCACCTTATGCTAATCATACTCTCTTCCACAGACTTCCTACTTCCTTCTAAACATAACCCTCCATCAAAACAAAAAACAACACAAAAACATCCTCCAAGGAAAAGCATTACAAAAACACAAAAGCAATAAAAAAAGAAATAAATGTTTATTTATCAGATAACAGGAGATGAATGTTCATGCCTCTCCATTGAAAATGATGTCCAATCCCACACCTTGGCCTCAGAATTCCTTGGCCTCAATTCCGTCAGCATAATTTTTTTCTCTCTGTTCTCAGCTTCCCCATAGCATATAAGCATTAGTGTTGGTAATCTCATAGACTATGGCTATCACCAAGAACTTCTCTTTGTGCCTTTCTATCCACAATCATCCTTATATAATTGTTGACTCTTGATCCTGTTTGTCTGTTGCCCTCATTTTGTCTTGAGCTTTACTGTTCATTATTCCCCCACTTTTCTCCCAACGTGTGTGTTCTCCTCCAGCTGTATTTGCCAAACACCCTGCTATTCTGTTGCTATGTTCCAATTCCAACTTCCGCATAGGTGAAAAAAGTCACACAGTCCACCTGTTGGGATTCATTATTCCTCGATTTGTAACCTTAGGCTCCTATGGAGTCAGAGGAGCTTTCCATTTAACACTCCCCCCACCACCTGCCAACCACAATTCCAAACCAGGCCTGTTCTCCTCAAACACTAAAGTGTATCCTCCATTATCCCAGATAATCATCTTTTCTCATTCTTGACTGTAAGCATGAAGAAAATATCCCTTCCTTTTACTATCATATATCTCAAAGGCTACACTTTTCACCCTCCCTTTTACAATTTTTTTTGTTCCTACTCACTATTGAGTGTATCAATTTGACTGATATTCCCATGAATGCAGAGACTGGTTTGCTGTTCTCTTATTTCCTTAAATTTTACTATTGTAATCTCATATTTTTGTGTCATTAGCAGATACAAATTATAACTGCATGTTAAATTCCAGGCATAAAAGAACTTTCTTTAGGTACCAGGTTCTGCTTGTACTTCCCTTACTTGGAAATCCTACTTATTTAAAACTTCTCTCATTCCTAAAAGACAGTAGAGCACATTGGTTAAGAACAAAGACTAGACTGCATAACTTCAAATATGAGCTCTGCCACTTACTATTACATGATCTTGACAAAATTATTAAATGACTCTTTGCCTAGATTTCTCGTATATAAAGGTGAGATAATAACAAGATATATCCTATACCACTGTTGTTAAGAGGATGAAGCCTGTGTGTGTGCGTGCGTGCGTGCGCGCGCACGCACACACCTGCACAGGCACATACACACGTAACTATAACGTGGAGATCTTTAACTTGGTAACTTCCTCAAATGTATTGGAGTATCATTTTAATGCCCATGATTACTATAAAGAGAACATTACTGCAGGATATGTTTTGGTCAATTATTAGATCATTAGAAAAGTCCAAAAGAAAAATATAAGTTAGGATAATGGAGAATTTGATTTGGATGGAGAATTGGATTTAGATTATTCTGTGTTATTCTGAGAAGTAATATTTGGCCAATGAGATTGAGTTTCATGTTGCTTTTTAGTGGCTGAGTTTTCTGCTTATACTGACTGGTATATAAGCTCTGCATTTGTGTGTTGCTTTTGTATTTTATTCAGTAATTTGAGGACATTTAATGTATATTTTCTCAGGAGTACTTGATCCTGTCATGAAATATATGTGCTAACTGTATTTAAAAAATTCTTTCTGTGGGGTGCAAGAGTCTTGTTAAATTTTTATCATTGATATATTTGGCAGCAAAATCTAACAAGATCTACTCCACATTCTCCACATTATGGAATTCACATTGTATGTTTGACCCCTCAGAAGGATGAAAACTGTCTATGCAAAAAATGCAGTCATTTATATTTATACAAGAACCAGAAATCCAGAAACCTGGCTCTGTATTCCTGAGCAGGCTCCTTTTGGTTTCTCTCTGTTTTCATACCCTCATGAGAAACCTGGACTAGGAAAATGCAGATGTCCCTCCCAAGATTGCTTTTTTTATGAATCTAGAACATGGGTCAGCAAACTTTTTCTGCAGAGAGCCAGATATTAAATATTTTAGGCGTTGTGGATCACACAAGGTCCCTGTCACAAGGCCTCAAGCTGCCTTTGTAGTTCAAAAGCAGAGATCTTATGTAAATGAAGAGGCCTGGCTATATTCCAATAAAACTTTATTTATGGATATAGAAATTTGAATTTCATACAATTTTTATGGGTCATAAAAATATCCGTCTTTATTCAGCTATTTAAAAATGTAAAAAGCATTCTTAACTCGGCCATACAAAAACAGACAACAAGACAGATTTTCCTGTGGGCAATAGTTTGTCAACCCCTGATGTAGTATAGCAAAACAATTTATACATAGATCTATTTGAGAACATTCTATATGCAAGACACTATATCATAGTACTTGTATTAGTGACCAGTTTCACATTCCTTTCCTTTGTTTTATAAATGCTCACTTCAGAGATGGGATAAAAAGTGTATTTGTGCTTGTATATATTTTGCCAGACCCTTTGAAAGTCTGTGGGCTTTCACTTCCTAGTATTTTCCCAATTATGCAGATGAATGGAACATTTCAATAGCCTATCTTTGCATGACTTTTGAGACTAGGTGCTGTTTAAATTATTTAAAAAAATATATCTAATAGCCCTTTGCATTTTACTCCTTTTTTGATGTAGTAGAAGGACTTTTTACCAATATATTTGAATAGGTTGAGAATTCTGTAAAACAGTTTGTATGTTTATTTGGATCTTACAGTAAACCAATTAGGAAGTTCATGTATTAAGACACAATACATGTATAATGATTTTTTGATAGATACAACATCAGAGAATCTCCCTATATATTTAAAGATGGGTTCATTCCCTTCTTTATGAGCTATCAAGTCTCCCTAACTTTGAACATTCTACTCCTATAACATGTATCATGAGCATATGAGTAAATGATATGGGGTTACCATTTTAAATTTTAAGGAGTTATTAAAAACAAAATGCAAGCCGAGCATGGTGCTTCATGACAGCAGCTACAGAGGCTGAGAAGGAAGGATCTCGAGTTCAAAGCAAGCCTCAGTAAAAGTGAGGCACTAAGCAACTCAGTGAGACCCTGTCTACAAATATAATATAAAATAGGGCTGAGGATGTGGGGATGTGGTTGAGTGCCCCTGTGTTTAATCCTTGGTATCCCCACCAATGCATTCATAGTTAAGACAATACTGCATACTTACTCATATGATGATTTTTTTTGTGTTAGATTGTGTGTGTGTGTGTGTGTGTGTGTGTGTGTGTGTGTGTGTGTGTATGGTGCTAGGGATTAAACCCAGGGCTTTTTGCATGTCAGGCAAACAGTCTACCAACTGAGTTATATCCCCAGCCCTCTGATGATTTTTTGACTTGACATGAGACCATAAATATTTTTGTCTTAAAAATTTTCATAAACTCCATGATAAAATCTATAGAATTATCATTCATGGCATTTTACTAAAGTCTTTATTCAGTCATTCCCTTCTTGCTGGTCATTAAATTTATGTCATTCTTTTGCTACTATGAATAAGACCATTAGGATTTCTTTAGTGAGAAATCTTGGTTCCTCTTTCAAGGAAAGCTTTTCTTTAAGAGAGTTTACAATTTATATTAGTATAACAAAGGTTATAATTATGTGTAAATCTCTTAAGTAGTTAATTCTTTTCTAGAAAAGAATTTCTTGTTTTCATATATGAGTTTTTATTTGTTTCCTCAGAACTAGTACTCCACACCTTTAAAAAAACACATTTGCTAGTTGGAAAAATAAGAGAAATTGTCTTAGTTTAAACAACTTTATTAAGCATTTACTATAGGGCAAGTATATTATTAGAGGCTGAGAAAAGAAATATTTATTTTTATTTTTGTATCAGTGCTAGGGATTGAACTCTAGACCTCCTGTGTGCTGGGCAAGCACTCTATCACTAACCTACAGTCCCAACCCCAAGATGTTTTTTCCAGTGCCTGGTTTTAAGAAACTAAACGTACAATGGGAGCATTAGTCATATGAACTATTAGAAAGCAAAAGAAAAAAAATCCTATGAGAATCAAAGTCCTATGGGAGCATTGACAATGGAGTCAATACATACAAAAGTTCATGAAAAAATTAGAGTTGAATTTAAGAAGAATGGGAATTCAAAGGACAAAAATAAGGGAAAGATATTTCAGGCACAAGCAATGTGAACCAAGAGAGGGAGACAGGAGAAAGTATAATAGTTCAGTGTTGGCAATTCAGGAGCATTGGGCAAATGTAGCAGAATAGCTTTAAAGGAGAATCCAAGATGGAAAGATGTAAGATATATGTTGAAGGGCCTTTATATATTGAATAGGTAGATAACAGGAGTGCAACAACAAAGAATTAACATTATGTATCTAGTTTTATAATGCACCGGTTTGTATAATAAGAGGCATATATACATTATTTCATTTAATCACCTTAACCTCATGAAGTTTGGATTGTATTCACCATTTCACAGATCAGAAAACTAAAGTTCAAAAAGGTTAATTAATTTGCCCAGAATCACACATGAAATAGTAAACAAAGAATTAAAAGTAGGTATGTATGACTACAAAGGCCATGCTTTTTATATTTTAACATAGGAAACTACATAATTACTAAAAGATTTTAAGCCTAATAAAGGCAAAATCAAGTTTTAGTTTTTTAATATGTAAGTCTGGTACAAATCTAGGAGGACTATTTTTAGGATACATGTTCATTTGGATTCCAATTTAGATTCAAATGATATTTAGTCACATCTTCTGTATGTTAAACTCTCTGTTAGACATGTTTCATGGCATTATCTAGTTAAATAATTTTGGTTGAATTCAATATTTTTAAAAATTTCAAAACCTGTTTCATATTGACCAACTAGTTTCAGCTAATAGAAAAAGTATTTTAGAAGAAACTATGTGATTTCCAGTGCTATATCTATTTTGTAGTAAGTAATATCAGCATCATATCTGGTTGTATCAATATGAGGAATTCCTGTGGTCATATACATTAAAATATTATTCTGAAACTTTAAAATAGCCAACCATATTTGACACAGAAATAATCAGCACTTTCAAATTTGTGGAAGATTAATCAACCTGCATAATTAATATTAAGTTTTGGTTGTCCAAGATTAAAGTTAATTATCATTTTTTTCATTCATTAGTATCCCCTAGGAAGATATCCAAAATATTGACAAAATAATTTGGGCAAAATGACCAATAATTGTTTTATCTTATTTTAGAATACTAAAGGCTAGATATTATAATGGCAAATGTAACTTAATTATGATAGTTTTCCAAGTTCTAATCAGTATGTTCTTGATGAATCTTTCAAAGTTTATAGAAACCTAGATTCTTAAACAAACAAGAATTTCTAGGGAAGCAACTGAATTACCAATTTGTGAACAAACATACATGTGTGAAGCATGCCCATGCACTCAGAACACTCAGTAGTGGTAACTGTATTGTTCCAGCTGTACTAAAATATAGGTAAGTAGGTAAGCATTGTTCTTTGTCTTAACAGTTCACCAGTAAGGAACTCAGCATTTGATTGCAATGACTGTTCAAAGAAAATCAGTGTTGATCCAGACAAATGGCACATGCCTGATAATTCTAGCAACTCAGGAGGCTGAGGCAAGTTCAAGTGTAGCCTAGGCAATTTAGTGAGAACTTATCTCAAAAAAAAAATTGAAAAAGAAAAAGTCTGGGGATGGAACTCAGTGGTAGAACCCCCCCTATGTTGAATACCCAACACCACCCCCCCAAAAAAAGTGAAAGAGAGCAAGAGCAAGAGCAAACACGAGAAAGAGAGAGAGAGAGAGAGACAGACAGACAGACGGACGCTAACTACACTGAAAGTGAGAAATGTATATATCCTAAAAGAAGATTGTAGAGCTACAGCCAGGAAGAAAATATGCCTTTGAATATGAAGTGAAGGGATGGAAGAATGATGAAACATACACTGACATTTATTGGCTAAACCACCCTTTACCCCTCACTTTCGTACCAGTGTTAATGTGCCAAATGAAAAACAATGGAGTCTTTCAGATTTCTCCTCTTTTGGGCTGAAATTCTGGCAGTTATTTTCATACATTACAGGGTTGGCAGTTTTTTTTTTTTAATTTAATGAACTCCCTTTACCTCCAAATGTAGTTAGCTTCTTGGTTCTTATTGACAACATTTGTTTCAAAAGAAGAGATAAGTGTAACAGCAAGCAAGAATTTTGAGGGAGGAAACAGTCTTAATAAAAATATTCATGGTATTTGTGCAAGTTTATATTAAGGAAAGATAGACTGGAGGAAATGTAGGAATAAGTTACAAGCATAGCCCAGAGGAAAATGACCTTAACCAACATCTAGAAATGTTTGTACTTGAAGTGGTTCTGGGATGCAGGAATTATTATCTGAATTTATATAGCCAGAAACCTAACTGCAGACTAAATTATATAATAACAATATAATGAAACATAACTGTTCTGAAGTGGGATATATATGCAAACGCCTTCCTATTTCCTGTGTCCTTCTCAGACCTCTCTTCTCTGCTCCAGATTCAGCTGCCTATTTTAAATCTCAAAAGGGATGGCTGACATTTTAAACTTATTAGACCTAAAATTGAACGCTTGAACTTTTTTGTACAAATCTTCCCTCCAAACTTCTCTGTTTCTGGCCTTGAAGCTAGAAACCAGAATTTGTTTTTATTAGCTTTCTTCTTTACCTTTAACATTTCTTCTGCTTCAAGTCCAACCACCCCTACCTCTAAAATACATACTGCAAGTCATCCTTGGTCATTCTAATCTAGGCCACCATCATTTGCTGTCCAGGCTACAATTATTTCCTATTTTCATTTCAACCCCTTCCTCCATCTTTCACTGTTGTGGTTTGGATGTGAGGTGTCCCCCAAAAGCTCAAGTGTAAGACTAAGCAAGAAGGTTCAGAGGAGAAGTGATTGGATTGAGAGTCTTAACCCAACCAGTGAATTAATCCCTTAATCCCTTATGAGATTAACTGAGTGGTAACTGGAGGCAGGTTCAGTGTGGCTGGAGGAAGTGGTTAATTGGGGGTGTGGCTATGGGGTATATATTTTGTATCTGGAACTGGAGTCTCTCTCTCTCCTTCTTGATCACCATGATGTAAGCCATTTCCCTCTGCCACACACTCTGCAATGATGATCTGCCTCATCTCAAGCCCTGAAGACTGGAGCCGGCCTTCTCTGGACTAAGACCTCTGAAACCATGAACACTCAAACAAACATTTCCTCTCCTACAGCTGTGATGGTCAGATATTTTATTCATAGTGGCAAAAAAAAAAAAAGCTGACTAATACATTGCTAGAGTTGTTTTTTGTTTTTTGTTTTTTTTCTGCCCTCAGCAGTACTGGGGATTGAATCCAGTGTCCAAGCAAGCACTCTACCACTGAGATACACCCCCAGCCCTTTTTATTTATTATTTAGTGAGATAGGTATCTCAGTAAGCTGCACAGGTTCCTGGAACATGCCATCTTTTTGCCTCAACCACCCAAGCAGCTGAGATTGCAGGCCTGCACCATGTTACCCTGCCAGTTTTCTTTTTTAAAGTATAAATTTAATTAAATTATCCTGCTTAAAGTCCTTCATTTTTTCCCACGATAATTAATGTGACACCTAAATTCCTTATGGTGGCCTAGAAGAAGGTCCTGCCTACCTCTCAAACCTCATTTCTTTTTAACCATTTTTTGGTTACTAGGCAAGAGACTTAAAATATAGCAGGTTCATGAGATGATAATACTCAGATAAATAATGAAGACTTGCTTTATTTAGGGAATGATTTCAGTGGTGGAAAACTATCATGGTCATATTCCTTTAATTACTTTATTTTGCAAAACCAGCTTCTTATTCTGGACATATAGTTATTCTGTTAGTATCCACAGGCAGTAAGTTGATAAGGAAAATGCAACCATGGGGTTAATATATCCTTTCAAGCATCTTCTGCCTGACCTGTAACACCAGCAGAATAATTGCTTATCCAAGCAGTACTAATGTGGAATTGACTCTAATGGCTGCAACATTATGACCTAAGCATAGGGTCATTGATGTCATGACAACCTACATTCAGTTTGGATGAAAATTGATGGCTTTGTTTTTGTACAAACCTATGGAATTCATACATGAAACTTGTTCCAGAAAAACTCTGTCAAGTACAAGAATAGCTATGCCAAATCATATAATCATTTTAATTTCCCTGATGTGTTCCAGGATACAGTTCATGGAAAATTTGGCCATGAACACAAAAATTATACCTAAGAAGGCTATCATTCTTTAAATATAGCATTATTGCTTTATGATGAAACTATATGTAGTTAATTCCTGCCAAAAGTGATATGAAAGAAAATATTCAAATGGCTTATCAGTCCATATATAACTAAACATAAACATATACTCAGAATTCAAACTTGTAATTTCCAATTTCTTAAAGTAGGATTTTTGTTCCTTTTAGTCTTAGTCAACAAGACTACATTTTCCAAAGATTTTATTTTTCTATAATTTTACTAATTCTTAAATTCTCTTATTGTCATTAAATATCTTCCATTTACAATGTTCACTATTGCTATTGGCTTAGCATTCTACTTCTATGATGAATGAAGACTGCATTACATAGGACATTAGTATAAGATTTCAGAAAGGAATTGTCAGCATTTGAAGAGCTAGAGGAGCTTTTTCATTGAGAAGAACACCTTTTCAACCATTTTAATCAACTCTGTAGTGGAGGAAAATTCAGGATAGTCCAGTTCCCACTAATAAAGACTTGATCCATTAAACTTTGAGGTGTGGTTGAGTGGAGGTTCTTTTATTGCAAAGAAAAAAAAATGAGCTTTAAGAAGTATTATCTAGCTGATGAGAACAAATTCTTCCAAGGAGAGTAACTATATTCAGCATTGCTTTATAGAAGCTCCAACTTGCATATATAGTTCCCAGTCCTGGCCTTGAGTTAAGACTGTCAACAAGGGTAGGAGATTTCAGTTTGCTTTTTAGGCTTTGATTTTAGAATTCACACATAGTATTTGCTTCAGGCAGAATAACAGTTGCAGAAGAGACAGCAGGTGATAGGAGTGTGATTCTTCATGGGCAGCTGTCCACTGCTGTTGGTTCAATGGTCAGGCTACAGAATTTTTTATTGCAAATCATTATTTTCAGGGTTTCAAACTTTCCCTTACCTCCACCTCTACCCCAGCTATCCTTTATATGTTCCAGTAGTTATTAGTAAGGTTTTTTTCCCCTTTTTATTAGAGGCCCTATTTTTTATTAAAACAATAATCAAAAATGCTTTCAGACTGAGGTTTTCAATAGTGTGAGAACTTGTAAAATGTATGAACCCAGATGTTGAAATGTGCTCAGTGATTTTTCATAGTTAGTACATATAGGAGAGTTTTTATGTGTTTTTTTAATTGAAGTTCCTCTGCTTTTAGTATCAGTTCAGACATACTATAAATCCAGTTTAGAAAACCTACACCTTGTCTTCAAGGGCACATGTTACAGGAGTACATGGTTGAACTTTTGAATATCTATTAGGGATGCATATTTTAATTAATTGATTAATTAATATATATATTTTGTGGGGCTGGGACCAAACCTAAAGTCTAGCCTATGCTAGGCAAGTGCTCTGCCATTGAGCTACATCTCCAGTCCAACGTGTGTGTGTGTGTGTGTGTGTGTATATATGTGTCTATGTATATATGTGTGTGTGTATATATATACATATATGTGTGTATATATGTGTGTGTGCGTGTGTGTGTGTGTGTGTGTGTGTGTGTATTTGGTGCTGGTAATTGAACTCAGGGGTATTGGACCACTGAGCCACATCCCCAGCTCTATATTGTATTTTAGAGACAGGTCTCACTGAGCTGAGTGCCTCACCATTGTTGAGGTTGGCTTTGAAATTCTGGTCATCCTTTCAGCCTCCAGAGCTGCTGTGATTACCCGTGTGCTGCATCGTGCCCAGCCCACTATGCATATTTTAAAATTGCATTTAATAAGAATGCTCATTACATTGCATGTTCCATGGATAACTTTCTTTTTTTATTTAAAACAAACTTTTTATTAGAGCTTTATCATTATACATAGTAGCTGGGTTCATCCCTACAAATTCATACATGTATGGAATTTGATTTCAGTTCAAATTCCCCTTTACCCTTTCTCTTTTCCCTCACAGTCTCCCTCCCCTCTCCAGTTCTTCCTCTACTATACTAGACTTCCTTTGGCTCATCTATTTATTTATATGTGATTGGTTCTTTTTACTTAAACATAAAGGTGAAAATCCCTGTGGTTGGTTTGTTTGTTTATTTATTTATTTTGGTTGGTACCAAGGATTGAACTTAGGGGCACTCAACCACTGAACCCCATCCCCAGCTCTATTTTTGCATTTATTAGAGACAAGGTCTCACTGAGTTGCTTAGTGCCTTGCTGTTGCTGAGGCTAGCTTTGAAGTCATGATCCCCCTGTCTCAGCCTCTGGAGCTGCTGGGATTAAGGTGTGAGCCACCACACCCTGCCCTATAGTTTATTTATATATGCACATTATGTGATTTTTTAAAGTATTCATTCTGCACTGCCTCCTGTTACCCATACCTCCACTCTGCCTCTCAGTCTTATTCTTCTGTATTACTATTGTAGAAGTTAATTTTCTTACCAAGTTTTTTCTCCTAAGAATGAGTCATTTTCTAATACAATTTTTTTTTTATTGTATGGATTTCTTATTTGGGTGCCATTTAAAGTCTGAAGAAGCCACAATGATGATCTTTTGTTATTGTGTTTGTATAAACATACTTGCTTCATTTCCATGTAAAGCTTTCCTATAAAATTAAACTATAAATGTATAAATGCACTTGTAAAAGAATAAAACAATGCTTATTGTTCAATATGCTTCCAATATTCCTTTGTTTTTTTGTGGTTTTTTTAATGCGTGCTTTCTGGATGAGTCACTTTAATGGTGTGCTGTCCAGCTGATACTAATTCTCCAACTAAAAATATTCAGTTAAGGAAAATTACAGAGTTATTTTAATCATGTTTGGGTCTGCTCATATTTAGAGTTTCCAGAGTAAATTTTTATGTGGCCTTTCTTAGAGCAAAGATGTAAGAAGTGCCCTGTTACATATTAGTAGTTAAAATTAATAGAAATATTTAATTCTGAGAAAAATCCACAAGATAATTGAAAAGTTTTTATATTTACATAAAATTATGTATTTTGAAATGAGCTAGAGAATGTCAGCAGAGAACTGTGATTTTTTCCTTAAATTTATATTAGTTTTCTTACATACTATGTAATTGAAGAGTCATTTAATTCAAAGTCTCACTTAAAGTATGTGTCTTTTTATTTTTCTTTCTAAAAAATAATGAATTAGCAAAACTTTATCACTTAAAATGTTTTGAGTGATGATCAGGCCACTGTCATATTTCCTCAAAGTCAGGAAAATGTGCATGTATATTTTTCAACTGAAACAAGTAGGTAAGAGAGTGTACTAATGTTAAAAGATTATTTATAGAGTACATGAAAGAAAGTTATAATAGAAAAACCAATAGCTATAATTTAATTTTTAGTGTTACAATTAAAATTCAGTAATTCAATAGTAGATGTAAAAATGAAATCAGAGAAAAAAAATTAAAGTGCCACCAGACTGACCAATCAGTCATTGAAAATGCCTGTAGTGGGAATTTACTCAGATATAAAATGTTTGCGCTGTCATTAAGTACTCCCTAATTTATATTAGTGAACTAATATAATGACAGACACAAAAATATACCCCGAGGCTGTGGCTGTGCAGAAGACAAGCATTCCTAACCCACACTTTTATTTAAATATTCCTGTCGCTCCAAGTACCTTCATCTCACTGCCACCTTCAGTAAAATATTTCTGTCTCTCTCTATTTCTCTTTATACATATAAACACACCCTGCTAATAACTATGAAGTGTTAGGTGGGCTAATTAACTAGTTAAGCATAACTTTATTTGACTCCCTCTTAAAATTGAGGCAAATGTATCTAAGGCAAGTCATCAGGCTGGTAAACACATATTCATTCTTTTCTAACACTTTTTAAAAGTTTTGTCTGTTTTCTTTTAGACAAATCTAGAAAGCCAAAATAACTATGTTATAAATGTCTCCATGGAAATATAGACTATTGTATACATTTCAGTTTCCAGGAATCATCTTTCAATTTGAAACTTACTACTATTTCAAACAGATTGGCTATTTGTTAGTATAATTGTCACTGGTTCCCAAACCTAAAATTCCACATACCTTCTAAAATATAGGAACAGAAAATACAGTCTAATTTTCTTTCTCTTGATTAGAAAGAAGATCAATATTAAATGAAATCAGACCCTAGTAGAGGTAGCAGTAAATAAATCTGGTTTAATTTTGTTGTTTCCTTCTGCTTTTTTTCTCTCTTTTTGTTTTCCTCTTTCTCTGATTCTTCTTCATTATTTTATCCTCCTTATCCTCTTCCTTTTTTTGTTTTTTGCATCTCAGTTGTTTAATTCTTGTTGGCACATACACAGAATTTGTATGTTGGAAAGTAGGATATAGACGGGAAGGTAATGAAATATGAAAGGAGTATTTATGGATTAACGTGTTATACATCATGTATAATGATAGATACTTTACATTTATTAAAGCATTTAACTTGAATGACTGACATTTAAGGAGAGTATTATTATCTGAATTTTGCAAATATAGGAAATGAAGGTCCAGAGAAGCTAATCCATAGGCTTATAATTGATATGGCTAGTAATTGGTATGGCTGAGATTTAGAATGTACGTCTGTCCGGTTCCTAAGACCATTCTTGCTGCATCCAGCTCTCCACAACTGTGTGTAAAAGTAATATGGCTTTGTGCCATGAGTGATAAAAAGAACAGATTTTATTTTAAGATATTATTGTGTAAAAATTTAAGTAATTAATTATTTAATATCATGGGAAGACTAATTGAAGGAACTGGTTTTACCTGAATAGATTAAAAAGATACATCTAATGCATTTTTCATAAAACAGAGTAGACTTGATCAGTGCAGGCAAAATTATTGCTAATAGGTATGAGTTCAAGTAGGCTGGTTTTGAGTCTTAAGTAAATTTTTAAAATTTTCTAACAATTTCAACTGTCAAAAAAAGGAATAAGCCACTTAGGATATAAGGAATACTCTGTTCTAGGTCCAGAGTATGCATAATCCTAGATTTACTGGGCACTCTTTCTTTAACATGCCCCCACCACCAGGCTATTTGCTCCCTAGCCAGAAGAAGAAATTAACACCCTTTAAAACAGAATTATAGCGCCTCAGTGAAGCCATTAATGGGCAAGCAGGGAGGTTAGGGAAGGCCATTAGGTGGAATCCCACCAGCCAAGCCCACACGGACCCTTGGGCCGAGCACGGGATCTCAGAAGGGGAAGGAAGCGGTACAGTCCCATCCCCCACAGCGGACACTCCACCGAGGCAGTCAGCGGCCACCATCCGGGAAAGCTGAAGGATACACCGCCACTCTCCTTCAGAGTGCAACATCAAAACAGGTCGGTGTCATTCAGCTCACCCCCCAGACAGCGGGAATTCGCATAAAATCTCTCCTAGGCTTGCCGGGAGAGGGAGTATCAAGCTGAGCCTCCATAAAGACTAGGGGGAAACTAGAGACACCTGACCTCCAACCCCTCCTCCCAGTAGCAGCCAAAATGAAACCTGGCTAGCCAGCGCTGGGGGAGGGGCAAGCAGAAAAAATCAAAGTGATAGAGTGCCAGGGATCCCAGCAGCCTGCAGCAGGGCCCCAGAGATCCAGGCCAACTGATTCGCGTGGCCTGCCCTGCGGCTACAGAAGGCGTGGCGCCTCAGTGAAGCCATTAATTAGCAAGCAGGGAGGTTAGGGAAGGCCATTAGGTGGAATCCCACCAGCCAAGCCCACACGGACCCTTGGGCCGAGCACGGGATCTCAGAAGGGGAAGGAAGCGGTACAGTCCCATCCCCCACAGCGGACACTCCACCGAGGCAGTCAGCTGCCACCATCCGGGAAAGCTGAAGGATACACCGCCACTCTCCTTCAGAGTGCAACATCAAAACAGCGGACACTCCATCCAGGCAGTCAGCGGCCACCATCCTGGAAAGCTGAAGAATACACCACCACTCTCCAACAGCTTGCAACATCAAAACAGCCAGCAGCAGGACCCCAGAGATCCAGGCCACCTGATTCGCGCGGCCTGCCCCGCAGCTACAGAAGGCGTGGCACCTCAGAGAAGCCATTAATTAGCAAGCAGGGAGGTTAGGGACTGCCATTAGGTGGAATCCCGCCACCCAAGCCCACCGCCCGCGCCCGGAACAGGCCCAGCGACCTGCCAGCATTGTAGTCACGACACCCCAATTGGAATAGGGACAGAGCAGAGCCGCCTTCCACTCCCGGAACAGGCCCAGAGAGCCGCCAGCGTGGTAGACACGTCACCCCAATTGGAGTAGGGGCACAGCCGCCGCCCGCACCTGCAAGGGAGACTTTTCAAGTATACAAGAGCAACATAAATAAATAGGGGGTAAATTTCAAAACACAACAGTTGCACCAAGCAGAAAGAAACGCGAGCAGAATGAAAAGACAAGGAAAGAAAGGACCACAAGCAATGCAGGTCAACTCAACTTTAGAAGAGGTAATAGCTGCAACAGATGGAATATCAGATAAAGAGTTCAGGATATATATGCTTCAGATGATCTGGAGTCTCAAGGAAGACATGAGACAGCAAAATCAGACAATGAAAGATCACATTGACAAACAAATCCAGGAAGTAAAAGATCAATTTCACAGGGAGATAGAGGTAATAAAAAACAAACAAATAGAAATCCTAGAAATGCAGGAAACAATAAACCAACTTAAAAACTCAATTGAGAATACTACCAGCAGAGTAGATCACTTAGAAGAGAGAACATCAGACAATGAAGACAAAGTATTTCAACTGGAAAAGAACATAGACAGCTCAGCCAGTCTGCTAAGAAACCATGAGCAGAACATCCAAGAATTATGGGACAATATCAAAAGACCAAATTTAAGAGTCATTGGGATACAGGAAGGCACAGAGCTCCATTCCAAAGGAATAAACAGTCTATTCAGTGAAATAATACGAGAAAACTTCCCAGAATTGAAGATTGAGACAGAATCCCAAATCCTAGAAGCCTACAGGACGCCGAATGTGCAAAATCATAAGAGATCCACACCTACACACATTATAATGAAGATGTCCAACATACAGAATAAGGAGAGAATTTTAAAAGCTGCAAGAGAAAGAAAGCAGATTACATTTAGGGGTAAACCAATCAGGATAACAGCTGATCTCTCAACACAGACTCTGAAAGCTAGAAGATCCTGGAATAACATATTTCAAACACTGAAAGACAATGGGCTCCAACCAAGAATCGTGTATCCGGCGAAATTAAGCTTCAGGTTAGAAGATGAAATTAAACCTTCCACAATAAACAAAAGTTAAAAGAATTCGCAGCTAGAAAACCATCACTTCAAAAAATCCTTGGCAAAACATTACAGGAAGAGGAAATGGAAAATAGCATTGAAAACCAACAATGGGAGGTAGGACAGTAAAGGGGGGAAAGTAGTCAAAGAGGATAACAAATCAGGTTTAGTAACATCAATAAACAAATATGGATAGAAGAACAAACCATATCTCAATAATAACCCTAAATGTTAATGGCTTAAACTCACCAATTAAGAGACACAGGCTAGTAGAATGGATTAAAAAACAAGACCCAACAATATGCTGTCTACAGGAGACGCATTTGATAGGAAAAGATATACATAGACTGAAGGTGAAAGGTTGGGAAAAATCATATCACTCATATGGACCGCGGAAACAAGCAGGAGTGTCCATACTCATATCTAATAAAATAGATTTCAAGCCAAAGCTAATCAAAAGGGATATAGAAGGACACTTCATACTGCTCGAGGGAACCATACACCAACAAGACATAACAATCATAAATATATATGCCCCAAATAATGGTGCAGCTGTGTTCATCAAGCAAACTCTTCTCAAGTTCAAGAGTCTAATAGACCAACATACAATAATCATGGGAGACTTCAACACACCTCTCTCACCACTGGACAGATCTTCCAAACAAAAGTTAAATAAGGAAACTATAGAACTCAATAACACAATTAACAACCTAGACTTAATTGACATATATAGACTATACCACCCAACATCAAGTAGCTACACTTTTTTCTCAGCAGCACATGGAACCTTCTCAAAAATAGACCATATACTATGTCACAGGGCAACTCTTAGACAATACAAAGGGGTAGAGATAATACCATGCATCTTATCTGATCATAATGGAATGAAACTGAAAATCAATGATAAAAGAAGAAAGGAAAAAGCAAGCATCACCTGGAGAATGAACAATAGGTTGCTGAGTGATCAATGGGTTTTAGAAGACATCAAGGAGGAAATTAAAAAATTCCTAGAGTTAAATGAAAACACAGACAAAACATATCGGAATCTATGGGACACATTGAAAGCAGTTCTAAGAGGAAAATTCATTGCTTGGAGTTCATTCCTCAAAAAAAGAAAAAACCAACAAATAAATGATCTCATACTTCATCTCAAAATCCTAGAAAAAGAAGAGCAAAACAACAGCAAAAGAAGTAGAAGGCAAGAAATAATTAAAATCAGAGCTGAAATTAATGAAATTGAAACAAAAGAAACAATTGAAAAAATTGACAAAACTAAAAGCTGGTTCTTTGAAAAAATAAATAAAATTGACAGACCCTTAGCCATGCTAACGAAGAGAAGAAGAGAGAGAACCCAAATTACTAGCATACGACATGAAAAAGGCAATATCACAACAGACACTTCAGAAATACAGAAGATAATCAGAAATTACTTTGAATCCTTATACTCCAATAAAATAGAAGATAGTGAAGGCATAGATAAATTCCTTGAGTCCTATGATCTGCCCAGATTGAGCCAGGAGGATATAGACATCCTAAACAGACCAATAACAATAGAGGAAATAGAAGAAACCATCAAAAGACTACCAACTAAGAAAAGCCCAGGACCGGATGGGTATACAGCAGAGTTTTACAAAACCTTTAAAGAGGAACTAACACCAATACTTTTCAAGCTATTTCAGTAAATAGAAAAAGAGTGAGAACTTCCAAATTCGTTCTACGAGGCCAACATCACCCTGATTCCGAAACCAGACAAAGACACTTCAAAGAAAGAAAACTACAGACCAATATCTCTAATGAACCTTGACGCAAAAATCCTCAATAAAATTCTGGCGAATCGGATTCAAATACATATCAAAAAAATTATACATCATGATCAAGTAGGATTCATCCCTGGGATGCAAGGCTGGTTTAATATACGGAAATCAATAAGTGTTATTCACCACATCAATAGACTTAAAAATAAGAACCATATGATCATCTCAATAGATGCAGAAAAAGCATTCGACAAAGTACAGCATCCCTTTATGTTCAAAACGCTAGAAAAATTAGGGATAACAGGATCATACCTCAACATTGTAAAAGCAATCTATGATAAGCCACAGGCCAGCATCATTCTGAATGCAGAAAAATTGAAGGCATTCCCTCTAAGATCTGGTACAAGACAGGGATGCCCTCTCTCACCACTTCTGTTCAACATAGTCCTCGAAACACTGGCCAGAGCAATTAGACAGACGAAAGAAATTAAAGGCATAAAAATAGGAAAAGAAGAACTTAAATTATCACTATTTGCAGATGATATGATTCTATACCTAGCAGACCCAAAAGGGTCTACAAAGAAGCTATTAGAGCTAATAAATGAATTCAGCAAAGTGGCAGGATATAAGATCAACACGCATAAATCAAAGGCATTCCTGTATATCAGCGACAAATCCTCTGAAACGGAAATGAGGACAACTACTCCATTCACAATATCCCCCAAAAAAATAAAATACTTGGGAATCAACCTAACAAAAGAGGTGAAAGATTTATACAATGAAAATTACAGAACCCTAAAGAAAGACATAGAAGAAGACCTTAGAAGATGGAAAAACATACCCTGCTCATGGATAGGCAGAACTAACATCATCAAAATGGCGATATTACCAAAAGTTCTCTATAAGTTCAATGCAATGCCAATCAAAATCCCAACAGCATATCTTGTAGAAATAGATAAAAGAATCATGAAATTCATATGGAATAATAAAAGACCCAGAATAGCAAAAACAATACTAAGCAGGAAGTGTGAATCAGGCGGTATAGCGATACCAGACTTCAAACTATACTACAGAGCAATAGTAACAAAAACAGCATGGTACTGGTACCAAAACAGGCGGGTGGACCAATGGTACAGAATAGAGGACACAGTAACCAATCCACAAAACTACAACTATCTTATATTTGATAAAGGGGCTAAAAGCATGCAATGGAGGAAGGATAGCATCTTCAACAAATGGTGCTGGGAAAACTGGAAATCCATTTGCACCAAAATGAATCTGAATCCCTATCTCTCGCCGTGCACAAAAGTTAACTCAAAATGGATCAAGGAGCTTGATATTAAATCAGAGACACGGCATCTGATAGAAGAAAAAGTTGGTTATGATCTACACGCTGTGGGATCGGGCTCCAAATTCCTCAATAGGACACCCATAGCGCTAGAGTTAACAAATAGAATCAACAAATGGGACTTACTCAAACTAAAAAGTTTTTTCTCAGCAAAAGAAACAATAAGAGAGATAAACAGGGAGCCTACATCCTGGGAACAAATCTTTACTCCACACACTTCAGATAGAGCCCTAATAACCAGAATATACAAAGAACTCAAAAAATTAGACAATAAGATAACAAATAACCCAATCAATAAATGGGCCAAGGACCTGAACAGACACTTCTCAGAGGAGGACATACAATCAATCAATAAGTACATGAAAAAATGCTCACCATCGCTAGCAGTCAGAGAAATGCAAATCAAAACTACCCTAAGATACCATCTCACTCCAGTAAGATTGGCAGCCATTAGGAAGTCAAACAACAATAAGTGCTGGAGAGGATGCGGGGAAAAGGGCACTCTTGTTCATTGCTGGTGGGACTGCAAATTGGTGCAGCCAATTTGGAAAGCAGTATGGAGATTTCTCGGAAAGCTGGGAATGGAACCACCATTTGACCCAGCTATTCCCCTTCTCAGTCTATTCCCTAAAGCCCTAACAAGACCATGCTACAGGGACACTGCTACATCGATGTTCATAGCAGCTCAATTCACGATAGCAAGACTGTGGAACCTGCCTAGATGCCCTTCAATAGATGAATGGATAAAAAAAATGTGGCATTTATACACTATGGAGTATTACTCTGCATTAAAAAATGACAAAATCATAGAATTTGGAGGGAAATGGATGGCATTAGAGCAGATTATGCTAAGTGAAGCTAGTCAATCTTTAAAAAACAAATACCAAATGACTCCTTTGATATAAGGGGTGTAAACAAGGACAGGGTAGGGACGAAGAGCTTGAGAAGAATATTTACAGTAAACAGGGATGAGAGGTGGGAGGGAAAGGGAGTGAGAAGGGAAATTGCATGGAAATGGAAGGCGATCCTCAGGGTTATACAAAATGTCATATAAGAGGAAAGGAGGGGTAAGTCAAGAGAATATAAATGGAAGAAATGATTTACAGTAGAAGGGGTAGAGAGAGAAAAGGGGAGGGGACCGGAGGGGAGGGGAGGGGGGATAGTAGACAATAGGACAGACAGCAGAATACATCAGACACTAGAAAGGCAATATGTCAATCAATGGAAGGGTAACTGATGTGATACAGCAATTTGTATACGGGGTAAAAGCGGGAGTTCATAATCCACTTGAATCAAACCGTGTAATATGATGTATTAAGAACTATGTAATGTTATGAACGACCAATAAAAAAAATAAAAAAATAAAAATAAAAAAAAAACAGAATTATAGTCATGAAGGAACTGGCAGGTGAATTAACTGCTCACTCCCTCTATCTAACTTTTAAGTTATATGTGCTTTATCGGGAGACTAACTATATAATTTGTGAGGCCCAGGGTAAAATGAAAATGTGGAGCTCTACTGCAGAGGTTACTTACTGGGCTGAGGCTATAGCTCAGTTGGTAGAGTGCTTGCCTTGCATTTACAAGGCCCTGGGTTCAATTCCTGGCACCACACAGAACAACAACAAAAAATATATATGTATTTAGAATTATTTAAATTTTATCTGTAATGGTAACTTTCAGGAAAAAATAAAGACCCACAAAAAAACACTTATACCTGAGCATTTTCTGTTGGTTTGATGAAAAATATTGAATCCCAAAGCCTGATAGGAGAAAAACACATAGGAGCTCATTGGAATGAGGGAACTTTTGAACAAGGCTCAGTTGTTCAGAGTTTTCTGTCTCATCTTCAGAGATTAAAAGGTTTGTTTTCTCTGGGTTTAAGAAGGATACTTCTCACATGAGAATCTTATGACCTCTTTCAGGGACATCTAAGCCTCTCCTATACATGTCATTTCTCAAATTCCTTTAGCTTAAAATACTCATTATGACAAGGTGCAATATTTTGTGATAGCGTGCCTCAAACCCCTTCACATCCCTGTAACTTGATTGACACAAGCAACCGTTCAATTTCTTATGTTTAGTTTCAAGTAAGTGGGGAAGAACAATTTTACAGAGTTATAGAGAATGTACCAGTAAAATCTAAGGGAAAAAATTCCATTTTAAAGTTGGGAAGAATGTTTTCCTTCCCAGCAAACTCATTCTTTAAATAAAGGGAGCAGTGATTGCTGAATCATTAGCAAATTTTGGGCAAGACAAAACTCTTATATTCTCCAATAAGAATGATTTCCAAGCTTGTCAGATCTAAACAAATGGAACTAACTTGGACAGAGCTATTTAATTGACAGATTAATAGAAAAAATAGTCTATACTATTGGTATTTGATTTTCAGTCTCTTGAACCTCCATGTGTATCTAAGGTGATTTCTCCTTGTTGAGTATGAAGGTGTGTGCATCAGCGTGATGAATTTGTATCAGAACAGTCTGGTTGAAATTTGTCAGTGGGTCGATTTTTTTCAATCTCTTAAATTTTTCATTGTAATGCTGCTGTGTCTCTGAATGAAACAAAATTTACTTTAAAAATAATTATAATATTTTTATATTTCTGCTGCACAGTCTTTAATGAAAAGAACAAGGCTCAGCAGCCAGGACTTAAAATCCAGTGTCACAGGCTGCCTACCTGTGGAGTTGTAATGCTTACCTTGTCTCTTTAACTAGAATGTTGTATCCTGCTGATGGTAGTGATACAGATGTCTTTGTACATAGTTGGCAGTCATGCTGTATCTAGAAAACAGATAAAAGTTTTTTTTTAAGTACCTCTGTGAAAAGAAGGCATCATGAGAGATCTGAAAAGTATGCAGTTTGAACACAATCCTTAAAATTATTAGTTGTCAATGAGAGAAAAAGAGAAGTGCAGAGAATGTTAGGGGTAATTAAGGCAACTAATGATAGTGTTTGAGGCATGCCGAAGCTTTGTGGGTGTGTATGTGCATGTGTGTTCATTGGGGTTTGCTCTAAATTCTCTTTCTATATCAACAACTATTTTTCACATCTCTGTTGAGTATGAGAATGACTGAAGATGGAAACTTTTACTACAGGTGTTAGTTTATAAAAATCAGCATATTTCAACAAAAGAGGAATATTTGATTCTTTTGTATAATTTCACCTTAAATCATTTATAGATTGAAGAACATGCATTAATAAGATAAGTTCTTTTTGAACCTTAGTTTCTCTTTAATCTTCAAATTAGATTTTAAAGAATGAAATATTAGAGATTTCTTCAATAAATTTAAATGGAAATGGATTCATTGAAGTAATGGCTGAATAAAATGGTGACATTGTCATATTAAACATGATGATTTTTTTATATTACACATTTTCATTTATTTCATGGAGAGTAGAAATTTTATGAGCAGTAATTCCGAAAAATGTGAGTTGACTTTATGTAACTGTTCTCCCTGTTAAAACAACACTTTAAAACAATACTTTAAATGATATTGGTTTTAGTTATTTTGTGGAACACCTGGTAAAATATGCTAAACCTTTTGCACCTTGTTATTTAGTTTCAGCTCAAAATCTTAAGAGCAACCTTGCAGCAATGGAACAACAAATTGTTCATCTGGAACGTGACATCAAGAAAGTTCCTCAAGCAGAAAATCAACATGATAAGTTTGTTGAAAAGATGTCGATATCCTTTATTTATTTAAGTATTTTTTTTATTTGTTAGTCTGTGTCTGTCTGTCTGTCTACCTATTTACCACGTGGTTAATTCTAGGCTCCATGGTCTCTAACACTGTCTGGATGAATTTGTGTGTATGCTGTTTTTATATTAGCTGCATAAATTTTGTTTCATGATGCTTGGAAACAGGTAGAGTATAAGCAAGGGAACAATTAGACCTGAAAAATTGCCATTTCTCAAAGAAGAATTTCATTTGAAAGCCCACAAGATATGCAAGGTAAGTCTTATGAGGCTTGATTAGACCTAAAACAAAACAAAACAAAAGAAAGAATCTTCTTATGTAACCAAGAGCATAAAAGCGGTGATGGATATTAGATTTTTTTTGGTCTGAGATTTTCATTTTCTTTTTGCATGTGTGCATTCATTTTTTGAGGACATGTGTGTATTTTCTGATGGCATTTGTATGTTTTGGAGGACAATTGGAAGATGACTAATATCAGTAGACTAAGAGTATTATGAAATACAAATAGATGCATGCATGAATAGATGAATTGATCAGTATGTGATATATTTAAATTATAATTTATATTTGTATATACATACAAATGTAAAACATTAAGCATTTCTGGCTAAAATATTTTTCAAACTCCTATTTTATATGTGGTATACTCATAAATTATAGAAATATATGAAAGGAGAACTTGAGAAATAGCATTTAGCTTGAATTGTTTAATGTTAAAGCTGGTGTCTAAAGATAAACTACATTAGAGCTGAGTTGCTTTTTTTTCTATTTTGGTTTTCAAAGTTAAAGCCATATCCTCCTCCTCTGGGTTTAAATAAATATCTTGAACTGCAGATTGATTCACCATTTTATATCTCTAGAGGGAATAAATACTGTAAATTCTTTATCTGATATTAATTCCTTCTACAACTACATGGGAGTCACCTTGTTTCAAGGTTAAAATATTGCCTTTTCTTCTCTTATGTACTTTCTTTCCTTCCCAACTTGGATGTCTTGGTTCTGAACCCAAATTATTTGAGCATGACAATTTAGACTTATATTGAAAGTTCTTTTTTGTTCTCACTGTTTTTGTTCATGAATTAACACTATGTTTTATGTTTTCTTTTATTTATGCTAAGTACTTTTATAACTAGGAATGTTGGAAGCATAATCTCACAAGTGTTTGGAGATAGGTAATCCTCAAAATTAACCTTGTATTATATAACTGGCTACATTTAGATACTTACCATGAGGGTTTCACTTTATTGCTGATTAGATCGTTTTCATTCAAATATAATATATTGTCCTGTGACTGGAAACACAGCCTTCTTTTTTCACCTTTTGATTTTGGTTCTTGCCTCATACATTTGAATTTAATTCCTGATCCCCTCATTCATTTGAACAGTTTCTTCTGTAGTTGGCTTATGGCCACACAACAGCTTGCAACATTGAGTTTCTGTTGCTCATTTAGAAAAAGAAAAGTAATTTCAAACCCTCATGAACTTGGCCTGGACTCCTTATTTTATTTCTGTCTTCATGCAGGTAATTAAGCACTTTTAAATGAAAATCCAGAGCATTCTGAATCTGTCTGTTACAGATGAATGGCTATTCTTTATTTAAGTGGCACTAAAGTGTGACTGTTTGTCCATAAGGGGATTGAAAACTATATTAAAATGTAAGGGGCTGTTACTTTGCATATCATATTTAAGAAAACAAAATAAAATATACAGCAGTTTATTTCAGAGAAAAAGAATATTGAGTTAGTTAAAAACTAATTAATTACAGCAGTAAAACTATTGTAGAAATTATTATTCTTGTGTAAGACTCCTTCAGTATTTATCGAGAGTTTCAGTCTTCCAGAAAGAGGCAGACAAAATGCATGATCATCATGTATACATTATGTGAGATCCGATGCCTGCTTTATATTTTTGTACCCTTCTGGACATCTAAAAAAGAAAAGAAATTTTTGATTGTGTGATAATTGATCCTGTTTTAAAATCAGAATCATGTTTTCATTTTTATTATAGGATTCTTTGTACTGGATGATCTTCTAGTGTTTCTGTCCCCTGTCAAAAATTGCTTTGCTTTAGGCACTGGCACTTTAAACTGAATTACTATGGGAACAGTATGACAGTAGTTTGTCTTAAAATCACCTTTCCTACTACATGCTAATATTTCTATATGGACTGTGAATTCAGAAACTGAATAGGATTCTCTACCTTTTTGGACTTTGAGAACAGCAACAGGGCTATGATAAGCAGCAATGGCCTGATGGCCACAGAGCAACTAAATAGGTACATTGAATCTTTTTGCCTAATCCTTAGATTGGTCTATGTAAGACAGCACCTATGTTCACCTTATTCTTTCATAGTATCCACCAAAGCTTACAGTTAGTGTTCAATGGTTTATTGCTGAGCAAAGAAAATGTAGCAGTGCACAAAATAGAAACTTGACCTTAAGCTGCTGACAGTCTGGCACTTACATCATTTTTGCTGTCCCCATCACAGAGATCATATCTGGTTTGTTAATTACCATGTACTCATAATAATGCCCACAATCTTGCCTAGTGTAGACATTTAGTAAATGTCTGTTAAATCACAGAATTCTGTAGGTACAGACAATGGTGATCACCATAGTGAAGCCCCTACTTTTACTTCACATATCAACAGGGATATTGTCAAGTAGTGGCAGGTTGTGTTTATAGTAATAAAAATTTTCATCATAGACGTGTACAGTGGCATGTACCTGTAATCCCAGTGACTTGGAAGGATGAGGCAGGAAGATTGCAAGTTCAAGGCCAGCCTTAGCATCTTAGTGAGACCATAAGCAACTTAGTAAGACCCTGTCTCAAAATAAAAACATGTTATTAAAAGGGCTGTTTTTATAGCTCAGTGGTAAAGCACCCCTGGTTTAATCCCATAACCCCCAATTATTTTCAATCATATAAGTCTTCTCAGGAACTTGAGTAACATTAAATCACCTTTTTAGAGTATGCCTGTAAAAAGGTATAATAAGTTTTAGAAGTGATGGTTCATGCCTTTTAAGGTAAATGTCAAAAAAATGATCAAAAAAGAGAAATAGTCTCCTGTAAGAAGAGTTGCCTGGCTACTTTCAGCCTCCTGATGCCAGTGATTTTAGAAGGAAACACATCATCTTTGTCTCCCTTTTCTATCCAAATTGGTTGCTTTTCTGAGTCAGAAGAAAATAGATAATGTGGGGGAGAAAAGATTTCTTCTCTTACCCATTGCAAGGTTCATGGCTGAAACCTCTATAAGAAAAGACATTATCAACAAAAGAAAAGCACACACATTTATTTAATGCAAGTTTTTATAGCACAAGAGCCTTCATATATGAAGAGCCAAAGAAACAAGTAATACTGTATTTTTATGAATTGTTGTGATCATAAGACAGAAGAGTATGATGTAATTATAATAAACTGGGATGGGCTGCAGAGGACAACTGAACAAGGTCTGTTTGTTCAGATACTTGACTTCTCTATGCAACATTGCTTCCTTCTGGGTATGGGGCAGGACACCTATTCCATGACAGAGGAAGGAGGAAGAAGGTCAGACAATACCCTTACTAGGTTTTATAGCCTACTTCTCTGAATAAGAGGCAAGAAGAATTCTAGTTTCTGTGAACTCCTTCAGAAGAGAAGGGTAACAGATTAGGAGAACTTTCTGCTTCTGACATGTACCTCTTTCCTTCAGCTTAAAACACTATGTAGGCCAAGTGATATGGTTTGAATATATCCTCTTCAAAATTTGTGTTGAAATCTAATGTGCAGGTTATCAATAAAAAGAGGCAGGGGTTTTCAGGAGATGATTAGGCAATGTAAGTTCTGCTCTGATGGATGGAATTAGTGCCTTATAAAAAGGCTAGAAAGAAAGAGTCCAGCTTCCTCTTTTGCCCTTTCTGCCATGTGAGGATACAGCAAAGAGGCACAAGCTGTCCCCACCAGAGATTATAAAACAGGAAGAAAGTCAGGAAATTCTCTCATACAACATAGGTGAGAAGTTCTAGAAGTAAAAGGGGTGATCTTGATAACCACATGGAGAAAATAGTAGTTATCCTGATATTTTTTTTTTCCTGAAACAGCATTATTGGTACAGAAACTCCCAACTTTAGACAAGGTTATGTCCCAATAAACCCATAAAATATCAAAAGTTGAAAATGCATTTAATATACTTAACCAACCAAACAGATACCTTAACTGTGCTGACCTCAAACATGATCAGAATACTTACATTAGCCTATAGTTGGGCAAAATCATCTAACAATAAGCCTATTTTCTAATAACGTGTTGAATACCTCATGTTATTTATCAAATACCTGTAACAGATAAACAAACAACAACAACAAAAACCTCTGGTGACCTAGTACACTATAGAGTATTGGTTGTTCACTCTTCTTATTGCCTGGCTCACTGAGAGCTGGGGCTGTTCATAGTTATCCAGCATTTCAAGGGGGCATATTACAGAATATTTCTAGCTTGGGCAAAGATTTTAAAAACATTCAAAGTAAACTTTCTGTTCAATGCATATTAGCATACACACTTAATGGCCACCATAAAGTTGAAAAATAACAAGTTAAATTCTAAGTCAGAGACCATCAATATTCTTTATATTAATATGCTCATAACAATCCTAGTATTGGAAGGTTTTAGCTCAATTGTTTGCTCAGTGAATTGAAATAAAATCTTTACTAGTCTTTAGTAAATGCTATAGATATTCATTTATCAAATATTTATTACGTATTACATATTGTCTAATGTTACTTTTGTGAACTTTCCAAAAAATGTTCCCATTATTAAATGAGGAATATTTTCCATTTCTGATAACATCAACCAGTTGTCCCTGTGTCATTGTAGTGAGCTAGAGTTATGTTAGGATAGCATTAGAAACTTATAAACCTATTTACCACAGTTCATATTCTTCATTCATTCATTTCTAAGAGTCATCTCTTTTTATCTTTTAAAGTTACTGTGAATTCTATAGTTTATGTCTGTATTTGGCATCTGCTGTGAATATTTGGGGGGTGAGGTTCAGAGTCACATCTGGTTTCCACTCTTTGAACAATAACCCATGCTTGAAAGAGTGAGAAGAAACATCATGAATAGACTCCTAGCTGATCGTGGGTCTTCTCTTGGACTTGACAGTGTATGTGACACTGACATTATTTGCAAAATTGTAGCTTTTGTCTTCTTGGACAGTAGTGTGACTGAAATAATTTTTCTTTTGTAGTGGAGGAAAAGTAGTATATTTTCCTCACACATCACAAGGTTGATGGCTCACATCACCTCCATCAAAAGATAGATTAATAAGAAAAAAACACAGCAAATTTAATTAACCACCATTTTATGTGATGAAGACTCCAGAGAAAACTGCCTATTGCTTATTGCTAAGTCTGTTGAAAGAAGTGGATAGTTGAAGAGAAACATGATCAGATGAAAAGTGGTATAATCTCATGTTAATAAACAGGGAATTCACTGGACAAGATTCTTTCTGGGATCTCTGCATTGACATTTCTTCTCTCCCCGCCCCCCGGGTATAGGGCAAGACTCCCAACAGTCACATGAACATTTTCAGTGGAGAAGGGAGGAGCTCCGAGTGATCCTTCGATATTTTATGGCTTGACTGGAGGGGAATTCTATTTTCTGTGATCCACTTCTGGGAAATGGGCAACAAAACTTCAGAGAGATCTTGTTCTGGGGTCAGTGTATCTCCTGCATCTGAAAATACTTAGCATGCGAAGGCACCATATTTTAGGAAATTGTGTTCTGAGGCCTAACACCTTTTCTTTCTATCATTCTTTTTCTCTTTTAATCAAAGTATTATTTTACTTACTTTTCATTGCTTTTTCAGACAGGAAAGAAGCCTGTTCTTAAAAGAGGACTTTATAGACTTTTAAATATGTATTGTGGTCCATCCTTAATATCTTAAGCTGTCTAGAAAAAAGCACATTAACCACAGTGTTGACCTTAGTGCTTATATCCTGTTGACAAAATTTTTACTACATTTACTCACAGAAGTTTTGTCAATGGCAGGGCTGTCTATTGCCCCACATCAGCTTAGCTTTTTGATTGACTGCTGGCGAAATCATTTCCCCAACTGGAGGACAGGGAGTGACTGAGCAGCAGGAACACCATTAACACATTGACAAGAAGAGCTGACAGAATGTTAATGACATTAACACCCTGTCAACTAACTATCAACACCTGGGATTTCCTCCTAGTATGAGGGAGAGTCATTCCAAGTGGTTACAAATGAAATCTGTGAGGAAGCACATTGTCCTTTCCAGATAATTCAAAACAGATTTGAAGTCTCTAATGCATTGCCATTATGTTAATTTTATTCCTCTATTCATTATTAAGAGAATAATTTAAAATAGATGAAAAAAAATCTAAATTATTATTCAACTATAAGTAATACTTATCATCTTTGAGAACATGCCAATAACAGGGTTTAGTGGAATGATAATCTAAATGTCATTTAAAGTTCACAAAACAAAAACAAAGAACAAATATATTTTTTAAAATGTAGTATCCAGGCCATTTTTTGTCTTTTAAAGAAAAATTGAGAATGTCAGACTAGACTTAAGGGAAAATTACCACCTCTGACTGTCAGTCCTTACCCTCTATTGCCGGTTGTTCAAAAATTCAGAAAATTCAGGAAGTTCTAAGCAAGGTTTCTTTAATGAGACTCTTCAAGTAGGAGAGGGTATAGGATAGAAAAAAAAAGAAAAGGGGCATGGTCAGTAATGGAAATAATGCATACATTGAAATGCGTATTGTTGCCTGACATGGTGGTACAGGCCTGTCATCCCAGATATTCTGGAGGCTGAAGCAGGAGTATCTGAAATTGGAGGCCAACCTCCACAACTGAGAAGAACCCTTCCTCAAAGTAAAAAGAACTGAAGATATAGCTCAATGATAGAGGGCTTGCCTAGTATTCACAAGGCCCTGGGTTCAACTACCAGTACTGGCAGGAAAAAAGCAGATTGTTTCCAAAGTCATTGTGGAACCTTATCCCACGGAAAACCAATGACTGAGAGAAGAGTATTAGGGAGAAAAAAGGCTTTATTCATAGGCCAAAGAATAGAGAAGAAGGTACCTTGTTCACAAATCAGCTTCTCACCTTCAGGTAGTTGAGGGGTTATAGATATAGGATGGGAATAATAAAAGAAATGAACTGGCTAATAAAAGAGGAATATTAATATATTTTCAGGGAATGAATATGTATATTCCAGGAACTCAGGATCACCTCTTTTCATTCCTTTTATGGTCTTGTGTTTCCAGTCTTGGCAGTTGGGAGGTGGGGGACTAGGCATGTGTACCTCAAGTTAACCTTTTCAACCAGATATTTCTCAAATGATTGTCATGTCTACAATCAGTGGTGAGTAGAATCTGGTCCAAAGTTTTAAGTCAATAAAGGAAACAGACAAAATGAAGACAGAGATTCCATACATTTTCATTGTGTTTCAGTCACCCATTGGATATCTTCAGGCCCATGTGAAGAGTCAGTGATTTCAGCAAGAGAGACCTTCAGTTCCCCGAAGAGTAACCTAGGTAACTATTATCATAACACACACATCAGGTGTTATCTATAGCAAAGCTAATAGGAGAATAATAATGTATGACCTCCAAAATTAATGATTTTTAAGTTGACTAAGTGAAGCTAGAGGGTTTTTTTAATATTTCTCCTTGGTAAGAAAAGCACATAGGGGAATACTGTTCTTTTTAAAAGGAAGATTCTTAGCATGCTTTGAAAGGCACACTCTTGATAGTGATATTGGAAATTTTCTGTTCCATTGTACATTGAACTAGATAGAAGGTATAATCATTCATGATAAAATGGTAATAACATAGTAATAATAACAACTATTATCAAAGAGAATCAGAACCATATAGAAGTGAAAGCAGTCAAGGCAAATTTTATTCAGAAACTATTGTGATAGAAGAGAGATTCCAGTTTACAATCGAGATGCATTTTGGACACAAGGGCAAGTGGGGATTTGTAGCCATGGAACAGGGTAGAAATCAATGGACAGAAAATTACCAAGAGAAAATATCCAGGATAAAAAGGATTCTGGCTTAACCAATTTGACAAGATTCTTGATAAAGGCACACTGGGTTGAAAACAAGCAGAAGTTGGGAGACGAGGAATTTGGTCAAATACAAAGGATGGAGGATTTTCACTCAACTGACCCATCAGACCTCTTGCTAAAATTGAACCATTCAGGACCAAGGAGAAAACCCAATGGTTCGGCCTAGTCAAAAAGAGGAATCAAGGTTCTTGTTTAAAGAGAGTGTTTTTACTATTTAGTGAATATCATGTGCCAGCCGTTATGCCAGGATGTAACTATACACACACACACACACACAGAGAGAGAGAGAGAGAGAGAGAGAGAGAGAGAGAGAGAGAGAGATTGAATATCCCTTATTTGAAATGCTTGAAACCACAAGAATTTCATATTTCAGATTTTTTTGGACTTTGAGTATGCATAATGAAATATCTTGGGGATGGAACCCAGTCTAAACATGAAATTCACTTTATATTTCATAAACACATTATGCACACATAGGCTGGGGACAATCTTACACGATATTTTAAGTCTCCTGCATTTTAACTGTGACCTATCACATGAAATCAGGTGTGGAATTTTCCACTAGTGTTGTCACATCAGTGCTGAAAATGCTTCAAAATGTAGAGCATTTTAGAATTTAGGTTTTCAGATTAGGTATGTTTAAGCTGTTCCCTGCCACAAATCATCTCCAAAGCAATCCTATGAGGTAGGTACTATTATTGACCTTATTTTAATTAGCCTTATTTCAAATATAAGAAGGCTAAAGAGGTTCAGCCATGTACTTGATATCACATAAGTAATCAATATCGCTAGTGAGAGTTGAGATCCACATTTTGTTCATTTGGAGTTTAACCCTTGTCATGGTGTTATGTGGCCTTTCAATTCAGAAGGGTTCATAAATCTGAGATGAATTCTACATTTGTTCCCTGTGAAACTACTTTATTGTGTCCTTTCCTGTCTCGCTCAAAATGGAAAACTATTCTTTTTGAAAGGATTGTAAACTAATTTAAAAATTAGCTGTTCACTTACACTATCTCCTCCAGAAAGCCTTTCTAATCATAGCAATCAAAATTAATTTCCTTGTCCCTTGTGTTCTCATAATATTTGAATACTTGGATTAGCATGCTTGCTCATTTGCCTATACCCTGTTTATGTACATGTCTGTTGTGTACACTGGGTTATAAATTTTTGAGATAATGTATTTTTATTCATCTGAATATTCTGCAACAAGCGTAGCACAAAGCTTCATAGAAATTTAAGTACTTAATAAATGTTTAGTTAAATAGGTTTCAGTTTCATTGTATAATGATATTAAACTTAGCACTCTGGCAAGTAAATAGAGAACATAGTATTCTAGCATGACCTCAGTTTGACAAGAGAGAGGACTCTAACATGTTTCAAATGTTAGGCTTTTATCATATTTTGACTTTGAATGCAGGTATTGAAAATTAGCTCTTAGCAAACCCTTAGTAGAAATCATATTCTAAGAAACTGCCTGAATGTAACATGTTTTTTAGGATCTGTTAACGCGCACGCACACACACACACACACACACACACACAAACATTTCTATTTGAAGAGTCTTTCTTGTTTGAAATTCAGCCTGAAATTACACTGACTATAAGTACATTTTTCAAACATTGTTCAGGGAATTGACAGACATTTGGTGCATGATGCTGATGATGAGAACAGAATATATTGCTCATTTAAAGGGTGCATAAACCTTTTCAGGCCTCAGGAGACTCATCTGGGAAATCATCTTTTTCAGAACATAAAACGGGACTTAATTTGTCTGAAAGAGTTAATGTACCCTCAGTCTGACAAATTTTCATCATTCTTACCAGAAACTAAGTTTTAACAGATTAAAAACCTTTCTGTGGGATTTATTTATAGAAATAAAACAAAAGGAACCTTGAGAAAATTAAATTACCCAAAATGGTTATTTTTATGTGAGTGTGCATATATACTAGAGAACATATAGCATACCTATTATCTATTCATAGTTATAAAGATAAAGCCATTTGGATCTTTACAAGACCATAAATTGGATATAGTAATGAATCTATGAATTTGATTCATTTTACTTTGATTTAAAATTTACTGAAACTCTTTTCAAATATGAAATGCATTTGTGGTATGTTAAACAAGCATGCAGTGATAATGATTATGTCAGTCAACTTCTCATCCCTCTGTCCCATATATCTGACAAGAAAACTTAGAGAAGGAAAAAATTATTTTGGCTCATGCTTCTAGAGTTCAGTCCATGGTCAATCAACTCCATTGCTCTTGTCCAAGGTTAGGCAGAACATCATGGCAGAAGGGTGTGAGGAGGAAAGCTGTTTAGCTCATGGCCATCAGGAAGCCGAGAGGGAAAGGGTGAGGGGGACACAGGAAAGATGCATGCTTTTAGGGCCTAACCCAGTGACCTACCTCCTGCAGCCACTCCCCACCTGCATACAGTTAACACCCAGTTATTCTGCTCAAACTAGGATAGACTGATTAGGTTATATTTTTTATAATCTATCATTTCACCTCTGAATATTCCTGCACTAACACTGGAGCTTTGGGGGAGCATTTCATATCCAAATGTTAACAGTGATGTTAGTATAACTCTTTATAACTAACAGCAAAAATCTCAGTCATACTATTTTCAATATGTAGAAATATATATCAGTATCTCTTTCTATCAATGTCTGTTCACTTATTTGTAGTTGGAATATGTTTTACATATAGTTTATGAAAAGACAGCAAAATAAACAGCTTCCTGGTGACTATTCCCAGTTTTATTTTTTTTTTCTTCTGGGTTTAAACTTTAAGATAATGAAAGAAAATTCACTTTATAAGGTGAAGACTGATAAAAATGTAAGAAAGCAAGACTTATTACTTAGTAATCATGCAATGGTACTCTCCTTTGTGTTGTAAAGATAGGATGATAAACTTATACTTTTCCCAACTCATTACTGAAGTTAGAAATCGAAAGAAATGTATGACTAACATTACTGAAAATTATCCAATTGAATTTTGATTTCATACACACACATCCACCCCTCATAAGACATACATTTAGAGTGATAATGAACTTGAGAGGATTATATCTCACGTACACGCTTAAGGCTAAGGGACTCACTAATGGTGAGAATGGAAAATCAATGAAAAATAAAAAAAAGAATTACATACATGCTTTCCAGAGGTCATCAGTGAGAGGGGGAACAGGATCTAATCATCATTTGATATTGCCTGAGTACAGAAAAGGAGTAATTGAGATAAAAAAATAGTTCAGAGGTGAAAGTATCTACCCCTCTTTTCCTCATCAAAAGTAAATATTTAATAAATGGTTTTTTAATATAAGCAAAGGCATTAACAAATTTGTGTACAGCAACTTTGTTTAATTACCAATATCTAGATTCCTGAGTATGGGCCTGAGTCCAAACGTATAGCAATATCATTTCATTTTGCACACCATTTAGAAATGCTCTGGCCACTTTGTTTGTCATACACACACACACACACAAACAAACACGCACACACACAAAGTTCTTTCAAACTTTGATATTCTTACAAATGCAAAGTGACTGTCTTAATCCATCTGAATGAAAAGATATTTGGATTGGATGTTAGTGGACCCAAGATCTAGCTTTATCTTCTGATCTTAGAAAAGATGTTCCATTTACTCTTTTGTAAAACTGAAATGATAATATTTGCTTGCCTACCTCATGTATGTTGCTATTTGGATTAGGTATAATGACTTAACATGCTTCGTAAATTGGAAAAGCTACATAAAAAGTGTCTTTTATTTATAATTCTGCCCTAAATCTCACAAATAGAAAATTAATTATTTGTCTAAAGGAAAGCCATGATCTGATTTTGTCCAACTTCATTCTATATAATTTTCTTTAAAAAATCTGTTTTACATTTTTGTTTGAGTTTGTTTTTGTTTTTAGACTGATAGGTAAAAGGTATATTCTTCAAAATGTAGTAAATGACTATGAAAGAAGTAGGATAGTTATCCCTCATTATGGAAGAAATATCCAGGTGTTTACTGTTAAAGGAATCCATACCCTTTCCATTTGGGTAGAAAATAGGAAGAGATAACAGATGGAATTTGAAGATTCTTGCATGCTTCATGAAAAAGAATATTCTAAATTCTTTGGTACTTATAAGATTAGGGTATGTGTTCTGCTTTCAAGAAAGAATGTAGTCAGGGAGGTAAAACTGACAGAATACAACTACAAACAATACAAGATTATTGTTAAATTTTCAGCGTTTCTTAACCATATTTTTATTTGGTGAGAAAGCAAAACCTTTGGCCACAGTTGGGAATTGATATTGCAACTTCACTGTTCGAAATGTATTGTCAAGCCAACCAAGAGAACCAAATGAAAAGTTATATATGAGAATGCATTCCAAAGCTAAATGACTTTTATATTATCTTTTTTTTGAATTAACTATCTCCTTTAGCACAGATAATTGGGAACTGTGTGTGCCAACAATTCCTCTGGGTTCACAAATACATTGCTTTCCATGTTTTTATTAGTCAGACAGCATTTATTTATTAAGCAGTCACTGCAGTTTCTAACACTATAGTAAGTGCCATGGTACTATAGTATAAAAATGAAGGGCAAAATATTCTCTTGGCTATAAAAGAACTTAGCACTTAGTTAAGAGCATACATATGAGAAAAGTGATTCTAAAAGGATGGTATTTAATTAAGTTTAATTATGTGGCATTGTTATAAATGCATTAAGAGTTAACAAGGCAGTGCATATTGTGCTTTGGAGTAGCTTCATGAAGAACTTAACATTCAACTTTTGCTGAAATGCCTTCAGTGTACAAGAAGTTTACCATGTTTGCTTTGTGGTGATCATCTTTTGTACTCCCAGTGCCTGGCACATAGTAAGGCTCTATTTGTGTCTGGAAAATGAATGAATATATGACTTGCCCTTCTCTGTCATTTTATTTCAATGTTATACTTGACCCTGAAAAAACATTTTGCTGAATATTCTCATAGGTCATCCAAAATGTTATTCTAATTGATTTTGGAATTCACTTCATGTCTTTATTTAAACAAATGAAAATTCCTCCTTAATTATGTCTATATTAGATTAATATTAAAAATGATTTGAAGGCTAGGATGCAGCTCAGTGGTAGAATGCTTGCCTAATATGCATGAGGCCACCCCAGCACTGCTCCTCCAACACTTCAAAAATTGCATTTCAGGAACTCTACTAAAACTGGACTGAGTTAAAGAAGAATTCAAAATTTAAGATATAACATGATCAACATAGATTAAATTTAAATTTATAAATAGATTTTATTACTAAAGTCTGTTTTGTTTAGTGATCCCTGTATAATAGTTTAAACTCACAAAGCCTGTTAAAAAATGATTGATTGTAAACATTGAGATGGCATATGATGGGGCATATGTGTTAAGTCATCTAACATATCTGCCTATGCATTCATATATTAGGACATAATTGACACAGAGAGTTTTGCCTTCTGCTCTATGCTGCATTTCCCTTTATCCAAACATATCTTTTGCCATTCTTGTAATGCCTGGATATGCCTTCTGTAAAAAGCATTAGGACTGGGAGGTATACAAACATTAATAAGACATAGAACTTCCATTTCTGAAACATGTACATTAGGAAGCAGAATCAATAATATGCCCAAACCATTATAAGAAACAATATAGGTATAACAAATGTACATACATGTTTGAAAGTTCTTTCTATAAAATAATGAAACCTAGTATTTCCATCGAGATTTTTAGTCTTAATAGTATTTGCATACATTGTCTTAGTAGTAATTCAGATCAGAAAAAGATCTGTCTTTCTGTTGACTTGGTAGTGGAGGTTTTATGGAGAGTTACAATCCAGACACAGGCAAAAAGTCAGTCAATAAAGTTCAAAAAAGTGTTGAAGGAAAATGAAGTAGACCTGTTTGACTGCAAGTAGTGGGAGTTATTAATAGGAAAGGGGATAAAAATCAAGTTCCAAATGATCAAGAATAACAGTCTAAAGAGTTCAAACAGTATTTGATGGGTCATAAATTATTGAAAGGCAAGGTTCCTCTCTCTCCTTCCAAACACCGTATGGTGTTCCCTTAAATGGGATGGTGCAGTGGTACTTGCCACTTCTCCACTGCTGATACACATAAGTCAGAATCATTTCCAGTATTAGAAAGCTGAATGTACATATTCAACTATATTTGTATTCTTAATAACAACTTGCATTTATATTGTTTTTACAATTTTAAACTGTAGAGCTCTTTTATTCACACTCATGCCTACTCCAAAATGTTCTGTAATTAAACCATGATAACTGTATGTTAAGAAAAAAAAGTATCATTGTTTCCTCTTCTCTATCACCACAGTCTACACAGAAGACTTCTCTCACCTAAAAAGTGTGGTGAGTTCTCCCCACCAGCAAGAAAGCAACTTTGCAGAAATGGATAGCAGCTCGAAGTCCTCAAATTTAATTCAACTCTAACATGTCTCCCTGGAGATAGCATCAGATACCACAAGTTGAGACTTCTGTAGCAAGACTGTGATCCTCCCTCTGAGCCCTGCCCCAGCAATTTAGAATCTAGTCAAAAGCCCCAGGTCATTTTACCTGGGCTTCTGATCCACCAGCTATAAATGGAGGTTTCGACCTTCCCCTCCTTGGATATGGCCAATTTTCTTGAATTGTTAACAATCTGGTGGAAAACACTTATGTTTACTGGTTTGTTATAAAAATGCAAATGAAGTGATGCAGAAGGTTAGGTATGGGGGAAGGGACACAGAGCCCCCATGCCCTCTCCAAAAACACTCACCATGGGTTCAGATATCTGGAAGCTCTAGGAACCCTGGTCGTTACATATGCATGGTTGATTAAATCTTTGGCCATTGCTGATATATTTAACCTTAATTCCAAAATCGTGTCAACTCCCAGCCCAAAGCTACCTGAGGGCTGGTAGTCATCAGTCATCTCACCACAGTGAAAAATGGCAAGATCATCTCAGAGATCCTAAAAATTTGTTCAGTTTTATGCTAGGGAAAAGGGAGAAGGGCTGAGGAGAAATAAAATACTTGCACCTAGTTGATGTTTTTGAGGATTTGTCCATCACACAAATATTTATTTATTTATTCATTTACTTACTTACTTATTTAGATACTGGGGATTGAACTCAGGGATGCCTACCATTGAACTATTCCTCGGTCTCTTTATGTATGTATGTAATTTTGAGCAAGGGTCTCACTAAGTAGCTGAGGGTCTTGCTAAATTGCTGAGGCTCTCCTCAAACTCTAATCTTCCAACCTTTAGCTTCGCAAATCTCTGGAATTACAGGTATGCACGATCATGCCCATCCAAATATTTACTTATTTATCACTTACTATGTGCTACATACAGGCCATGTAAGGCATTTGCAGTACTGTGGTGAAAAAAAACTATAAAAAGTGTACCCTAAAGAACATTTTAGTCTGCTATAAAATGTAAACATTAAGTAATTATGTATACAACCACGGCAGGTGATGTGGAAGACATTTCTTTTGGTCAACCAAGGACCTCCTAACATTACTGCTGAGCTGAGAAATAAAGGATGGATCAGAATTAAGACAAGAGGTGTAGATGAATCTTTTTTTCAGCCTGTTTATCTACCATTGCTTAAAATATTTGGAAGCTGGGTAACTTGACAATTATTTGGTTACTTGCATTTCTAGTGAATTTTAGTTTCTTCTCTGTTGTATCACTGGATTTATACTCCTAGTAAACTTTGAAAGTTGAACAGTTAGAATGATCTCAAATTGAGCCAAATGCTGAGGACATTTTTTATTTCAAAAACTCTGTTAAATTTTTTCGCCAAAGTTGCCTTTACTATTAGCTAGGGATTGAGTGTAGGTATTTTTGAAGAGCTATGTCAGATTCAGTGGAAAACCTAAAGCTCTACTAACCTTGTGGGAGCTGGAATTTTTCAGCTAAAGAGGTTCCAATAGATTTAGGTATTTATCCAAACCAAACTTTCAAACCACCTGAGATTTTCCCATTACTAGTTTACATAGGGCTTAACTACAGTGGTTTCCTCTTTCAACATTTACTTTTTTTATTTAAACAGCTTAATCGAGAGCTGTAAAAACACTGGATCAGTCTTTTCAAATAAAAATGAAATGCAGCTGCCATGGGTTAGTCTTACAGAAGAAACCCTGCTGCCTGCAGGCAGTTTAGATGTTAAAATGATATTTTTTAAATACCAGAAGATCTACTTTTTGATTGCAAGGTCATATCTTTTGAATTGCAAGTTTATAAAAACCTGGCAATTCTTTTGGTTAGTGGTAGTGTGGAATGTAGACATGAGCATGTTCGTGCATGTGTGTGAAATACCAAAAGAGTTATGAGATTTACATAATTGGTATGTTAATTAAGGGAAGTGTCCCATAATTTTATTAACTTAGTCACACTACATATGGGACATAACTTTCCACTTTTTTCTGCATATATTTTATATGTTGTTTGTGTTTTCATAAAATGCCAAGATGTGATTAGATTAATAACATTAATACTTATCCAAAATTCTTTAGACATAAATGATTATTGCCTATTTTCACCTTCTATAGTTCATTGCATTGCATTTAAATTCAATGTTATTAGGGAAAAAATCTTTTAGTACTCATTTTCTTTAGAGGAAATAGATTATCAACTTTCAGTAGATTAGCCTGAGCATGGAAAGTTAGGGAAAATGAAATACTTCCAAATTATGCAAATAAATGTTTCAGTACAAAGTGATGTATTATGTAATCTTGAACATTTTTTCAGCTCTAAACCATTCTTAACATCCCTAATTCTATGTAGTGTATTCATTGTTGTTCTGCTTAGATATTATATGCTTCAATGTTGAATTAATTTCCTCCCTGATTCACTTCACCAGTACTGATAATATGATACGTTTAACAGTATTCCCACTGGTAACAATTTCATCTATTCATTCAGCAAATACCATGTGCCAAGTCCTGCCCACCCTCCTGCCTTGGGGAATAAAAGATGAGAAACTTTTTTGAAAGTCTCTCTTTGAGCATATTCTAGCATGATAGACTGTCAAAACCCAAATATGTAGTAAGATATGATATGTAGTATGATATCAGATGATGCTAAATGTTAAGAAATTTAAAGCTGAGTAAGCTGAGTTAAAGGATTAAGAAATAATGATTGTTTTTTAAACAGATAAATTGGTCAGAGCAGGACCTCTCTGAGGGAATGACACTTGACAATAGAATTGAGTCACTTGAGATAATTAGTGGATAACAGAGGAATAAACTTTTCTTCCAGAGGGCATAGCTAATGTAAAGTCTGTAAGATATGAACATATGCATACTCAAAGTAGACCAGCAGCTGGATTGTAGCAAGTGCAGGAGAAAGTACTCAGAACAAGAATAGTTCTGAGGTGAAATCGTGGAAATCCCTGTTGTTTAGTGGGACTTCATTAGAAAACTGAAAATGGAATGAAAGTTACAGAGATGAGAAGATTGGATGAACAAAACAGGAAGTTGTGAGGAGATGAATCAAGAGTTTGGTTTCAGGTATGTTGGGCTTGGGATGTGTATTAGACATCTGTTATGGTTTGACTCCTCTTAATGTGCAAATATTCTCAAATGAAAAGATGAGATAATGGGAGCTGTAATCTAATCAGTATTGATACTTTTGATGGAGCAATAATTTGAAAGAGCTAGAGTATTGGGTGGTAACTGTAGCAGGTGGGACATGACTATAGGATATGGATCACTGGGGGTATGCCCTTTGGGATTATATCTTGTCCCTCTGGATCCTCCCCCTATCTCTCCTTCCTGACCACCATGAGGTGAAGCTTTCCTGTGGCATGCCCTTCTACCATGATGCCTTACCTCACCTTAGGCCCAGAGCAATGGAGTTGGCTGACTATGTACTAAACCTCTTTAACTGTGAGCTCAAAATATACTTTTCTTCCTCTAAGTTGTTCTTGACTGGTATTTTGTTCACAGCAACAAAAAACTGACTAACACAGCATCCAAGTAGAGGTGAAGATACTTAATCCTAGAGCATAAGGAAAAGGTACAAATTTAGGAGTCGCCGGCATATAGATTGTGTGTAAAGCCATAACACTGGTTACAATTACCTAGAAAGTATGTATAGACAAAGAAAAGAAAAGTACAAGGACTCAGGTCTGAGTCACTTTAGCATTTAGAAATTAGGAAGATGAGAAGAATTTTTAACAAAGCTGTGGGGAAACTTAAAATGCGTAGCCTGTGTGGTAGGGGGAAGCCAGATAACTCTATTAACCTAAAAGCCAAGTGATGAAAATATTTGAAGAGGAATCCTTTTGAATAGAAACTCGTTTATTCTATGCATTGATTTAAAAGGTATAATGTATAATACATTGAACACAGCTGAGATGAGCTAGTGACTTCATATCTCTTGAAGTATTTTATTGACAAAATGAAGACTTACATCACGAATTTCTTCTTTTACTTTGCTATTTGTTTCGATGGCACATGCATTAGATTTTTTTCTTCTGTCATATTTGACTTTCTATTTCCAGATCAATCAAAATGCCACCATTAAATTGTCAGTTAAATCACAAACAATTGTCATAAGTCATTCATTTTGTGTTTTTAGAACCTTGTGCATTAAAGGATATGAAATTCTTTGAGCAAACTTTTAGTGAAGTCTCAATTATCTGGAATTCTCTTGACATATATCCATTTGTAGATACCAAGGACTTCCCAAATTTCAACATTAACGATTTGACTGCTGCAATCTACCATTTTTTTTAAGAAAAAGTCTTTTAAAGTATGTTATATGTGTGCTAGGTGTTTTGACATTGCAGCTATATATTCTTATCAGCCTTTCTAAACAATGTTCCAACTGTAATTTAACCATATATTGATGACCCGGGGTGATGATCAATTCCTGTGGAGTATTTCAGAGATATCTCTGATGGCACACTATTAGATGCATCTGTTCTTCCTTAGTTTTCAAACTTTGTTTTCCTTTTTGGCCATAACAGTGTCACCTTGGGACTCTTGAGGCACAGATGATTATGATTATGGTTATGATTATGTGTGAACACTTGGACATATGTCTTTCTTGTCTCTTTTCAGTCATTCTACTTGCACATACATCTCAAATACTTCTGCACAGATATACATGCACCCTGACACATTTAAGGGCACTATATTGAATTAAAAGTGGCTGTTTATTTCGTGTACATGCACTGATTAAGTTCATACATGCACAATTGTGTGCACATGTCTCTGATGCCATTAGTAGATAATTGGTCCTTAAGTGTGTATATTTTAGAGGAATTCTCTCACTTCAAGGGTTGCATTGCCATTGTTTCTCTTAACCACCCACCTTTTGGGAATTCAGGGATGGGCAATCTTCTGTCTTTAGAAATGATTTTACTATCTATGATCAGTGTACTCTATCCCTGTTATTGCTCTGAATTTCTGCAAATGTTAGTCTACCATTACTTTTATTCCAAATCTCATCAATCCAGATCAGTACAGAATAAGAATTTCACAGCTGACAATAGTGAAGGTGAAAGACATAAAACATACTCCTTTCTCTTGTAGGAAGCCTGGGCATTGCATAATCAAAGAGGAGTGTCACTTTAATAAGATGGCTCTGCCAATAGCAGTAGAGTGAATAAGCAAAGCTAGAGACTGAAAACAGGAATATTAATTAACACAGTTTACTACACATAGTCCCCAACTTATGATGGTTACGCTTGCAATGTTTTGATTTTACAAAGCTACAAAATCAATACACATTTAGTGGAAACATTACTTTGAGTTTTAAACCTTGATCTGTTTGTGGGCCAGTTATATGCTCTATTATATTTTTAGGAAGCTGAGTAGCAACCTAGAGCTACAGCTCCCTGTCAGCAACATGATCATGAAATAATACCCCTCATAGTCTATAATGCACTGTGTTACTAAACTGTGATGTTCAGTATGTTAGGTATAATAAATGCATTTTTTCAGCTTATGCTATTTTCAGCTTATAATAGGTTTATCAGCACATAACTATCAAAAGGCAAGAAACATCTGTATTCCCTGTGTGCCATAGGAAATAAGCCCTTGAGGTAGAGAGATTAATGAAATAGATGAGGTTCCTCCTCTATTTTTGTTAGGGACAGAATGGAGTTGAGGATTTAGTGCTATATAGTGCTAAGTGGTATTAAAAAATATTGCAGGATTATGTAATAATGACTGGAGTGCTACTTTAAGTTTGGAGGGAGGAAAAAAAACTTTTTTGTCAAGTTGATATTTGAACTGGCGCTAAAAACGTACAAGGATTCCAACCATGCAAAATATAGATAAAAGCATTTAGGGCAGGGAAATATCTCATTCAAAAATGTGAGGAAAGGAAAATATACTTATTATGCTCAAGAAACAGAAAGCCATTATGACTTGTGTGTAGTTAACAAGAGAGAAATTAATATTAGTACTGAGAAACAGGCAGGGAAAATCTCATGGAGATTTTTGTTGGCCAGGATAAGGAGTTTGACCATAGCTGTACCAATCTGGATGTCCAGTAATATTATGTTCAGCTGATTTTTAACTAGCCAGTTCTTTAAAAAGTTAGTTAGCTTTTAGGACTAACCTATGCTCACAGCATCACTCAATGTCTACAAATTTTATTATTTGTCAATGCTCTCAGTTTCTCACATTCTTGAAATCCATTGTTTTTTTAAATAACAAAGATAGCCCTAATTGGATTTCTTGCAAGAGCATTTTTTTCTGAGCATGTGTGTGTGTGTGTGTGTGTGTGTGTGTGTGTATGAGAGAGAGAGAGAGAGAGAGAGAGAGAGAGAGAGAGAGAGAGTGTGTGTGTGTGTGTATAGGGTATAACTCATTAGTAGAAAACTTGGCTAGTATGCATGAAGGCATGGTTTTGGTCCCCATCACTGTGAATAAAATATTGACATGATTGGGCTGTGGCTGTAATTCAGTGGTAGAGAACTTGCCTCGCATGCACAGGATCCTGGGATCAATTCCCAAGTAATGCCTAAACACATACACACAGACATACTCACACACACAGAGTAGTTCTATTCAATCTCATTGACTACTTTGTTCATTTCTTGAACTATATTGTTTGACTACTGTGAGCCAGAAACTGGTGGATGCTGGAGATCTAATGGTGAATAAGTCATAGTATTTGCCTGAAGGAATTTATAATATAAATAATAAATAATATATTTTTGGATTAAAGAAAAAAGAATTCTGTCCATATCTCAGAAGAATATTGGCTATTTTATTTTTTGTTTTACACAAAATATTTTGTCTGGTTAGGTAGGTTGCCAGCATTTATTTTAATGATGGACTTTGAAAGTGTACATTTCATTCACTCTCAATTTGTACAGTATTATCTTTATGTTCAGTTCCTGAGAATTAGCATAATGACTGTTATTATCTTTACTGGAATACCACCAGGACATCTGGCAAAGATGTCTAGTATAAAGCAACTATGCTGGCTCCTTCCAAATAAATGATTCTTTGGTGGTTAGATATTCTATAACTTCTTCACTTACGTAATTCTCTCTGCCATGATCTATTTTACAGAGTAGAAAAAGAGAAAAAGGAAATTTGCAAAGAAATACAGAGCACAAAATCTTTATCCTGGTAAAGTATCTAACATTTTGATTTTTGCTCTTTTTTTTCAGTATAGAATAAAATGTGATTGTAAATATGGCTTTTATTTTTTTTTTACTCTTGGTAGAATTTTTTATGGTAGGATTTTTTTAGCCAAAACATGCTTTTAATTGCCAAATCTATTTTGGCTTTACCTTTAAAGAAAAATTACTGAACTTTGCTGCATCTGTCAAAAATGACAGGCTAATTATTTGAGCCGAAACAGTGTACATGAAATGTGTTTTTTGTTGATTTTCTGAAGTATAACATACCTTATTTTTTGACACATCCTTTACTGTGGTTATGATTCCATGGCAGAAAACAAACTGCTTATTTTGAGTTTGCAAAATATAGCTAATCTACAAGAATAAGCTTTCCAATATCTGCTATCAAACCAAGAAATGTTGTACTTCACCAGAAACGCACACATATAAAAGCATCAATTTTCTCACACAGGATGCTGCCACTCGGACTGTATGTAGAGTTGATTTGTAATATAAATTAACTTGCCAATTATCGATTGTTCCATGTAACTTTTTACATATTAAGAATCTGCAGAGTTTCTGAGTTATCAATAATAAGAATGCTGTATATGAAATGTAATGGGGTAAGTCAGCTGGATCCAAGTTAAATATTTCAGTAAATGTTGCTCAGCTTTGCCATCTGTCACATATTCTTTGTGTGTAATATTTTAATCCATTAAATGTGGGGTTTTTTTCTTTAAAAACATAACTTACTTTGGCTACAGTGGAAAGCCTATAAGATCTAGTCTCTGACCACTGACCTTTCTAATGTCTTTAGTTTTACTGTAACTTGTTTTCCAATCTTTGTACCCTCATTTAGATGAATATTCGCAATACTTAGAGCATTCAAAGCTCCCAGTTGCACAACTAACAAGTAGGAAGTTCCATTAACTGATTAACTTCTCAGACAAGAAATAAATTTGACTATGAGATATTTTTGGGGGGGGAACATTTTGTTCTCAGAAGGAGTGGCAGAATAAACTAAAGACTTCATTTCACTAAGTAGAATGGAAAACTCATGTCACAGCATGTCAATTCCTGCTTTATGAATAAGATAATCCCTGGGACATATATTAGGTACTTTACCTACATAACTCTTTAAGGGCATTTGGACCCTATTGATTTCCTTCAGTGGAATATCATCCATGTAGCTTAGAAGACTTAACATGCTGCACTACTTTGACTTCCATGAATAGGTTCCTCACCTGGGATGGTCAGGTTCAAAATAGTCTCCTCTCCTTAATAAGAAAGTGAACTCTTTGCTCCCTGTTGGCACACTACTCTCAGGCCAGTAAATGAAAGCCACTTGGGTGTCATTTAGAACCATTTACCAAATGAACTATTGTGGCCTGAGAAAGTTAAGCACTGTTGGGCCTGGCAATTTACCATAATCAAAGAATTACAGTAGAAAATATGCAAGTTCTGATTTCTGGCCAGTTGTGTTTTTCCAGTGTTGCTTTTGGCAGTTCCCTATGTTTTGAGTAGCCTGCTCTTTTACTTTGCCCCTTGTTATTAATTTGTAAAATGAAACAAATTATTGACCCTTGAATTGTGCTATTACACATGCTTGAGTAATTTTATTTCATTTACAAAGAATTTCATCTCTTTTATTTATTACTTATGCTCTACCTACTTCCCAAACAGTGTGCATTGGCTTATTTATAAATCATTCTAACTCAAATTAACAATATTTTTCCAAGTCCTATCCTGAAGAAGGCTTATGTCATTGCATATTATTTCTCATTTGCTGTTCCTTAGTGATATGTTGATTATTATGCCATTTCTTTGATCACCTAAAAATAACTCTATTAACAAAATATCATGCCTGTAATCAAATGTAACTTCTCTTGAGATTGTATAGTCTCTTGGGAGAGAACATGTAACTTAGAGTTATATGCCTACTTCTACCAATTCTGGAACCTTGGGAAAGTATTTGCTATTTCTTGTACTCAGTTTTAAATGTAGGGGTGAATGCTTATTTCCCCAAATCTTAAAAAGATAATAATAATCACTGTAGTAAATATTTATTGCATATAAAGTGTTTTTGAATTCCCATGTTTCTCCCATTATTAGCATTAGGTAGTGCAACTGTCAGTTGAATTGAACTTATCAAGCAACTGTCTTGTATTTGAGCACTGTTCAGACAATTGGGAGCCAGAGTGACAAAATAGAGTCCCTATTTTGAGGAGTCCTTACGGTTCCTGGGAAAAATGCCTAGCACACAAAAAAATTATGGCACAGTTTCTGAAAGTATAAGTGGCAAAAGTATAGGGAAGTGCCAAGGTTGACAGGAAGAGGAAGCAATGAACACTGATCCAGGAATTTGGAAGTAAGTGAAAATTTTGGATAAAGCATGATAATTTCTTCAAAAACACTTTTTTTTAAATTTGTAAGATATTATAAGACACAATCTTATCAATAGTGTCATTTATTTAACAGGCATCTTATGTAAATGTAGTATATGCCAGGCACTGTTGTAAATGCTTTATAGTAGTAAATCATTTGATGGTATTAACAATTATAACAAGGCTGATACTATTGACTTCATTTTACATGATGAAAATAATTATGTTCCAGAGGAGCTAAAGTTGCCCAGGGTCACACAGCTTAGTGGCAGAGCTGGAGTTTGAACTCAAATCAGGCTCTGGAGGTGGCACCCTTAACTCAAAAGTTCTACTGCTTCTCTATCACCTATTGATTCAGAAGTTGACATCTTTGCTTGAATATGGTACCAGAATTCCTTCTCTAACATCCTGACAAGTAGTCATTTTGATCTCTGTTTGAGAACTTATAGAAATGACAAGGACATAACCAGCTCTTGAAACAGCCAGCTACATTTTTCAGACAGCTGTAATTACTAGAGTGTTCTCAATGTGAGCTAAAATCTGCCTTTCCTATAATGTCCATTCATTGATTCCCATGTCTCCTTTTTGACACTGCTCAGACTAAAATTTCTTCCACATGATAACTATGAAAGTATTATAAAACATCATCTATGCTTCCTGATTAAATTCTGAATTATCTTTCCCATTTGTTGGGCACCAACATATAAAAGCAAGTGGCATTTAAGAATACTTAGTAGATACCATTTTTTCATTGAGTACATACTGTGTGCAAAATATGCAATGTGTTACCAATTGGAGATAGAATGAATGTCAGATTCATATACACCAGATTCATATACACAAAGTATATGCTCTTAAATAAGCTACTTCATTGCTAAGGAAGAAATTGCAATTATTATTGAAGACACAAACTGATGAGTAGAATTATTGTCTGTACTCATTTAAGTCAGGTTTTAAATAAGCAGTGGCTCCTAGGTGCCTTAATTCCTCCACAGGATTACACACCTGTATTCAGAGACTGCTAAGGAGTCTTGTATTTCTCACAGTACTTTAGCACCAGCCTTATGCAGAGTAAAGGAATAGTAGATAGCTTTTGAATGAATGATGATTGAACTAGTCATTGAACTAGTCAATGAGTGAGTGAAATGCAGTATTTATTAATGTAACACTTCAGATAAATGTTCTTAAGATGTGCAGATGTGGTTATAACCATAAGGATGACAGTTTTTCTTTGATGTTTAAATCTTTTTAAAGTTTTGTTTGGCAAGATAAATAATAGCCCTAGTAAGGCAAATTTCCCTGGAAGAAATGTCTGAATGAAATGTTGAAAAGACATCAAGGTAATACAGCAGCCAGAAGGATAGGGCTTTATACTATTGATCAGTCCTCAACACTGTTTGAAAAGATTCACTGTTATCATCTGAGGAGCTCTGCCACCACATGAGTCCAGTAGAGGCAATTTCTAGGTTACTATCATGGGGTGCTCCTGTTGTGCCAGTTGTTCTGCCTAATTTTGTTATCATACTGGAGAATGTAACAACACATTGAGTCTGTACCCTGGCCATTCAGTTGGCCTTTGTATACAGACAAAGTCACACAGTCAAGTTTAGATCAGATTTTAACCCCAATGCTTTATTGTTTGCTATGCTTTGTGATGAGCGTAGAATATGTGTGTGTGTGTGTGTGTGTATTTCACTCTGTTTTTTACATTTATGAAAATATATCTATTTTCAATGTGTATGAATGTACTATATAAATAATTAAATAGTAATAATAAAATGTCACATGTCCTTTTTAAAAATTTTAAGCACCTATTTGTGAACAAATCATTTTCTGAAGTCTCATTTGGCATAACCTTATTGCCATGCATTTATTCATGTTACCTTACTGAATAATTTAGAAAATTTTGATAGCCAAGCACAGTGGCACATGGCCTGTAATCCCAGAAATTTGGGAGGTTGAGGCAGGAGGATTGCAAATTCAAAGTCAGCCTCAGCAACTTAGTGAGGCCCTAAGAAATTTAGCAAGACCCTGTCTTAAAAAAAAAAGGCTGGGGATGTGGCTCATATAACCCAGTGTATAAGCTCCATGGGTTCAATCCCTGGACATAAAAAGAAAGAAAGAAACCTTAGTATAGCATATTTTTTTAAAATAATTTTAAGAATAACTTGATATTTTGTTAGACAGGACCTCTACAAAATGGCTCTTTAAGATGAGAATAATAATATAATTGGAAGGGAGAGGTTCTTTCATTATGTTAGAGATTTTGATAGTGCTAGTCCTATAACTAATTAACATTTCATTAATGATCTGTAAGGAGTACCAGTAAACAACACTTTAATTAAGTTCATGGGCAATAAATTAATAGGTGTAGAAAATATCAATGAAGACAGGAAAAATAATTCAAATAGACTAGAGAATTTATAAGATAGGAATATAACAGGAGTTTCATCAACTAAATGTAATCCCTTACTTCAGCAAATAAAAGGGGATATTCATTGCATTCATGAGATATAGAATATAAGAAAACAAGCACAATTAATAAATAAATATCCTTTCAGCAATGCAGTGGCTACAGGAAGCCACAACCTTTGTTTGTGCTTAGGCTCTGAAAATATTTCAATGTATAAGTATTTTAGCTTTCTGTATTTAGAAAATAATTATATTATTTGAATAGTAGGGCTTGTAAAGAAGCTACTGACATTTCAGATACGAAGTACTAGCCAGTCACTGTATTTAGGCACATTAAATACATTATATGTTTTCAATATTCTCTCATTTTTTAGGCTCATAGACATTGTGTACATTCTCAAAATCTCATTTCCATTTAGTGGTAGAGTTGGATTTGAACCTAGATCATTCCATGGTGCTTCCAATAATGGTATGAAGGTTTGTGTGATCATGTGTGTGGTATGTGTGTGTGTGAGAGAGTGAGAGGGAGAAATAGTTTTGGAAACATTTGTCATCAGTAAATGCTATGCTACTCAGAGTGACTCAGATATTTTTCAGTAAGCTTAGGTTTAAGGGGAGAATTATTACATGTAAAATAGTTCCAGAAGTCTGTTTGACTAATTAGACCAACTGGGGACAAGGATCATATTTATTTTCTTATTTTCACTGAGTCATTGTCTGGTTTAACATATTATTAACCATTGGTCATTTTAATAAATACTTGAGACTTAGGAAACTTTATCTACTATGCCAGTAATTACATGTGTTTACTCTTGGCCTTGACATCATTTGCTAGCCAGAACTAGATATAGTCATCATTAATTTTCTTCTAATGACTTAAACCAAAACAAATCTTGAAACTTAAAGAGCAAATAAAATTAATGACCTGTGTGTGTTGTAGAGAGAGATGATGCAATTTTTATTTTCTTTTGTCTAAACTATATAAACTAAGTAGATATTGAACATCCATTTATAATAATTATATGTGGCAGTAGAATATATGGCAGAATATACATACATAAAGTATAACTTATTCTATTATATTCCCACTCTTGTGGTCATACATGATGTGGAGTTACCCTGGTTGTGTACATACATACAAGACTAGGCAAGTTATGACCAATTAATTCTATTGTCTTTCCAATTCCCCTCCCCCATCCCTTCCCTTTGTTACCCTTTGTCTAGTCTAATCTCTTTCTATTATTCCCCTCCCAATCTCCCTTGCTTTGGGGTTAGCATCCACAAATCAAAAAGAACATTCATCCTTTGTTTTGGGGGGATAGGCTTATTTCACTCAGCATGATATTTTCTAGTTCCATCCATTTACTGGCAAATACCATAATTCTATTTTTCTTTATGGCTAAATAACATTCTCGTGTGTGTGTGTGTGTGTGTGTGTGTGTGTGTATAATACACATTTTCTTTATCCATTCATCCATTGAAGGACACTTATGGTGTTTTCATAGCTTGGCTATTGTGAGTTGAGCTGCTATAAACATGGATGTAGCTGTGTCACTGTAGAAGCTGTTTTTAAGTCCTTTGGGTATACACTGAGGAGAGGGATAACTGGGTCAAATGGTGGTTCCATTCCAAGTTTTCCAAGGAAAACTTGCTTTCCATACTGCTTTCCATAGAGGTTTCACCAATTTACAGTCCTATCGACAATGTATGAGAGTACCTTCCTCCCCATATCCTCACCAACATTTATTGTTACTTGTATTCTTTATAACTGCCATTCTGACTGGAGTGAGAGGGAATCTCAGTGTAGAACATCCATCTTTGAGTTAAATAACTCATCAAGCAAAACTAAGTCATTCTATTGGCAGGGCATCAGTAAAATCATGTCAGTGTATAAAGGGCATATTTTTCTTCCATCATCTTTTCAGCCTAAGTTTTAGAATTATTTTATGATTTTTTTTCTTTTTCTTTTGCTTGCCTTTAGTCCTAAAGCTTTATGTGGTGCAAAAAAATGAGAGGCAAAGTCATTTACCTTGCTGATTCACTACAGTGAGTTCATTCCATAACTAAGCCACACACCTGTTGATTTAGCCATGAAGTCCCACCTAAATTTAGGGTTTTACTTTTAAGAGATGGAATACCTCATATGAGGTTCCTTTGTCAAGTAGAGCCAGAAATATGATCCATATTTCTAGACTTCCTAGTTTACCATTCTTTCTACTATCAGAGATGACTTCAGAATTCTTCTCAACACAGTATTATATGCCATTTTGCCAGCTGCTTTGAGTTGTCACATAAGCTGAAACATACATTTTTATCCCCTCCAAAGTTTACCATGTGAATCTCCTTATAGAAGAGAAATGCCTGTAGTTATAACTCAGTGTGACATTAAGTAGTTTGGACACAAACAAGTTAATTGGCATATTGTAAACAGCTTTATATGAAAACATATCCTTGAAATATATAAATTGGTCTGTATCTATTCCATAGAAAAAGAACCTAGGTGTTTAAATTTAGTTGCCTAGGTGTTTAAAGTGGATGTTAGAGAAACTGATTGGAATGAAACTTAAAAAAAAACCTAAATGGCAAAATCTATGACTCTATGGCACCACTCCTTCTAGTCAATGTTAGATGTTTAATCATGTGATCAATTAAACATTTTTAAGAAAAAAATGTTACCACTCAAGAAACACATGGGGTGATAGAGTATGAAACTAGAAGATAGGGATACAAATCCTGACCCTCCCCTTCCCCCAAAGAAATTGTATAGCTGATTAAAAATCAACTCATCTCTGTAGTTCTCATCCCTCATCTGGAAAAATAAAGAAGTTGAACTAGATAACCTTTACAATTTTTTCTAACTCTGAATGTTGAGTCTGCTCTCACAGGTTCATAGGGGATATAAATATTGGTTCCTCTTTGAATTTGAATGTCCTGTGAATATTACATGAAAGACAAAGAAAGCTTGAAAAGACAAAGTCATTAGAAAAAAAAATGAGAACATTATAAAGTAAAATTTAGGAATACTGTCTGTATTGAGAAACTTGTTTATCAACCAATCAAAAAGTTTTATTTAGCATGTTTAACACAGTAAAGAAAATCCATTCATCCAAGAAATTCCTATTGAGCACTTGCTGTATTTTATCACATTGTATAAAATCCAACCCTTAAGCAGCCTGTAACTCAGAAGAGAAGCTACAGCATTTATATAAAATTATGATACAGCAAGGCCAATTTGGTTCCTTTCAGATATTAGGTTAAATGTGGAGATATCAGAGGAGAGACAGAGAGATCAACACTAATAGAGAATTATCAGAGGAGGTTGCATTAATTCCAGGCCTTCAAGGTTGCATAAAATAGTAGAAATGGGGAACAGGGGCCCACATTCCAGGTGGATAGGGTATATAGTACATCTTGGGTCAGGATGAGGATTCTTGAGGAATAGTCCCCTAAGTTGTTCATCTTCAGAACACCCCCACCCCCTGGATTGTGGAACTATTCCTACCTCTCCCATTGCTACGCTGTTTCTCCATGTGAATGCCATTGTTAGAGAACTTCAGTCCATGCTGTTACTAACTCCAGTTGGGAATTGTTTGTAGAAAATACTATATCTGGTCGAACAATTCTATTTCAGAAATATATATTGGGCCTGTACTTCTTTATTATTTATATTCCTCATTCTGACTGGTTGGAAAGAAGACCTTTCTTAAACTAGATTTTTTTAGACTTTATTTTTTAGATCAATTACACATTAACAGAAAATAAGAGCATATAGTACAGAGACTTCCCTTATGCCCCCTCCACTGCAAACAATTTCCCTTACTATTAGCATCTTGCAGTAGGGTGGTGATTTTGCTGCAATAGAAGATATTGATATTTTATTATTGACTGAAGTCCAGAGTCTACATTATACTTCATTGTGTTGTATATTCTATATGTTTTGCCAAATATATGATGTCATGTATCTGCCATTACAGTATCATAAAGAATGATTTTACTGTCCTACATTTCCTTTATGCTTCTCCCTTTCCTGGAGCCCTTAGCAACCTCTTACCTTTTATACTGTCTCCATAGTTTCCCCTTTTCTAGAACATCATATAGTTGCAATAGTTTTTTAAGATAGTCATCTTTTATTTGGAAATATGCATTTAATTTGTATAGGTAAATTGGTGGGAAAAGATTATATATATATATATATATATATATATATATATATATATATATATGGAGGATCTATCTCTTTGACTCCATGGAAAATGTCCATCCAGTCTCATTTCTAAAACACATAATTGTATAATGCTCCAAGGATGACAGGTTTTGATAACATTTTTTTTTACCATTGGTTGTTCAGACTTAACATGTGAGATTCAAAAGTGTATTGATCATTTATATCCATAAGGACAAGTGCAGAACATAACAAAAATAAGTGGAAGAATATTCTTCTTGAGCTCTCTTTACTATGTATAGTCAGGTGACAACACTTCTAACAACTATAATCACCCAGGACTGAGGTCACTGGTGACAAGAAAGGTGAACAAGTTAGCCTTCTATTTGACTTGGTTGCAATTAATGTGTGTTCCAAAATCTCCCATTTTATACATCATAAATATATTGAAAGGTAAGTAGATTTATAGATAAGGATTTTTTCCTACCCTTCATATTTACAGAGTGTAGAATTCTGGAGTGTTTTTCCTTTTAAATATCACTTTTTTTGTTGTTTCAATCCTTTTTAAGTGTTTAGTCTCTTACATATGAGAGGTGAATAGGTTCACACCAAATTAGAATTACAATAGCGACAATTAAGGACTAGCATGAAGACTTAGTTTCTAATCATAGAGTTGCTAAATCTGAAGTGTAAGTGAACATTTGTAGTAATCAATCAAGGTTAAGTATTTGTTTAATATGATAAGTCAATGAAAAAAAATTTCTAGATGAAAGCTTGGTGTTAGAATTATTTTATGTGTTCAGGTTGCCTAGAGAAGTTGGTGAGGCACTAGATGTTATATCCGTTCTCCTTGCAATCATATAGTTTTGATTTAATTAACAGAGAAAGTCTGCATATACAATAGGGGATAGAATGTGGATTTTACTTCTTTAATAGTTTGACAAGCAGATTGCAACAAACAAGGCATTTGGAAGCCTGTTAGGGTCCCACAGGTCTTATAAATATGCAGTGCACTTCTCTGCATTTCCCTGGGTCCCTGAGGTAGAGATGTGATGAATAAAATTTAAAAACCACCAGATCTTTTTGTATAGCTTTCAGCTATCACTAATTTAAACTGAGTAATGACTATTTTACAGTTGTACTTTCAGTAGTTTAAAAAGTAAAGGAAGTGAAATGTGAAAATATGTTCTGACTTTGTATTAAGTTCTTCTTAAAATGAAATATGTTTTCTACTTTCTATATCATGATGCCTTTTCTTAAACCCAATTCCAAGAGTAAAACTCTTTATGTCCCCTTACATTGGTATTATTTTTAATAGTACTATTGAGACTCACATGGGTCAAAACATGCAGCTACAGTATTTTTTGAAAAGTGATATATATTTATGTGTAAACACCTCATTGAAATAGCCTAATCCATCTGGAAAAAGTTCATCCTTAGAATTTGATTTTAATAGATTAACACTGTTGCTGTTTATCGTATTTGTAGTTGTTCATGATTGAATAGATCTCACTGGGCCATTTTGAAGGAATTCTTGAAACTTTCCGAAATTCATGGATAGATCTTTAAGGCATATTATCTAGGAATAGTTGAATATATTATAAGATATATGAGAATTGTTAAGCTAAAACATAATTCATTGTGTTTACATTTGCAACAAAGTTCATTGAAGTCACTGGGAAAAATGTGTGACATAAAGCTCCTTACCTTGATCTATAAAACCACAAAAGGTAAATATTGCAGTAATATTATACACACACACACACACACACACACACACACACACATATGAGAGAGAGAGACAGCAACAGTGCACACACGCGCACGCGCAATATTGGCACTGGATGGATGTACATTTACTGAAAAGGCTTGAGTTTTCTAATGTGAACTCTAAGGGAAGGGGGAGTCTCTTGATTTAAGCCCACATTGGTATGTGCTTTTAAGAAAGAGAAAATAATTGATGGTGATATGAAATTTTTATTTACTGATTAAGAAATCAGTTGAGAAGCTTGGGGAGTGGGAAAACTAATTTGTCAAATTATGCCCTCTGAGTTCAACAACAAGCTAGATGCAGTCTCCAGGGCTTATATATAACAGAAGGCACCTTTACTTTGTTTTAATGTGCCTGTGCCTTCACAACTGCAACTGAATCACACCCAGAAGTGCTAAATTGTAATTCCCAGCAGCCACTTTAGTGCATTTTTAAAAGAATATATCCAAATAACAGACAATTGAATTAAGAAAAGCACATTCTTTTACTGAATTCATCCTTAATTCTTTCCTGTTATTGTCCTCTTGATAGATGTACTTTATATTTTTGGTTTTTGACAATTTCAGCCAGAGGCATGGTGTAACTAAAATGAGCTGGGAAGCAATGCTAACATGATAAGAAAAGTTTCTGAATTAATCTATGCTCATAGTTTCCCATTGTTCTTTTAGTACCTTGCCAACAACAATATTTTCAGAATTAGAGAACAAAAAGATTGTGACTTAAGCCATGATATACATAGCAAATTTCATGTACCATACCATGTTTCATGTTTATCATACTTATGGCATTTTTCCCCCTTAGATACTAGGATGTATATAATTGGATGTCAGACATAGGCTTGGAAATGATGGGTATTGGTAGATGGAGGCTGACAGATACCTTCCAGATCTAATATAGTATTCTCTAGCCATTTATGTAATTTGCACTGGTGATATAGCCAATTGATAGCCAAATCAGGAATAAAACACATGTGTACCTTTCTATCTATTGTCTATAGATCTGTGTATTTACTTATTGACAGGGAAGAATATACATGTATGTCTAAGTGATTTCCATTTTGTGTTTATTTTTTTAACTCATATCATAAGTGAAAATGTTCATGGATGACCTACCTGTCTAATGATGACCAAGGGTATTAGCCAATGAGGTAGCCACTATTCTTTAATGCTCAAAATGGATATTTATAGAGATACAATAACATGCCAGTGCTCATGTAGATAATAAGTTTGCAGAGAGCTAGATAAGTTCTATCTTATGTAGATAAAGAACAGCTTAAAGGGAAACCTGTTCTCTATACATGAACTTGTAAGGACCCTTTTTCCATTTCCATACATGTATGCTCAAAGGAGTCTTGTTGGCTTGGGAAGTTTTAACATTTCTTTGTATTCATGGGATGATATTTTAAAATGATTTATCAACTGATTTGTCAGAGGCATTGACTAATTAGAATGGATGCAGTCAAGCTGGAGTGGTACCTAGGAGGCCCATGCTTTGCCAGGTTAACTTTTAAATGCCAAATCATGGACACATATTAATAATTCTGAGATAAAAAACCAGGAGAGCAGCTGTTTTTCAATTGGTATATAAGTACTATTCATATTTTAATAAGCATGGCCATTCCTACATATCCCAAATAAAATTCATCAGAGTGTATTGTACCACAGGTGGACATCAACATCATCAATAGTGATCATTGTCACATTCATAAGAATATCTCTAATTGCTATTTATGTGTGCAGGACATGAGTACAAAGATTTTTTTGTCACCAGGGGTGCTTAACCAGTGAGCCACATCCTCAGGCATTTTTATAATTTATTAGAGACAAGATCTCTCTAAGTTGCATAGGGCCTTGCTAAGTTGCTGAGGCTAGCTTTGAACTCATGATCCTCCTGCCTCAGCCTTACCCAGAATAAAAATATTTTTGAGAAATAAATGACCTTGAGCCCTTGTACAAAGGCAGATATCATGCTTCATATTCATTGTCCCTCTTACCAGTCCCCCCAGGAGTTTTGTAAACTGGGAATAGTTGGAGTTAAAGCCAGAGAGTGTATGAGAGAAAGAGAGAATGTACACATGCACACTAGAGTGCTCAGAATGCTGTATTTTGTATACCTTTCTTGTTTCAGAACTCTGAATACTTATGAGTAATATATAGCCCTTGACTTGTTACATAATATAGTACTTGGCATGGAACAGCTACTTAATAGTTACGGAACAAACAAAAGCTTTGGACCCCACTAATGAAAGATTGTTGTATTGACAATCAAGAAGCATAAATTTTAAAAACTCAGTTCCCCAATCTTGCCAAAGTCATTAAACTGGCTGTAAGATTGCTTCTTTATAAAATTAAGAACAATACAGTGTCCCCATTGCACACAGTGTGAGGCCAACTGGCAAATGTTTATAATAATCAGATTTGGTGGCACATGCCTGTAATCCCAGGGGCTCGGGAGGCTGCAACAGGAGGATCACAAGTTCAAAGCCAGTGAGACCCTATCTCTATACAATATAGGGCTAGGGATGTGGCTCAGTGGTTGAGTGCCCTTGAGTTCAATCCCCAGTACCAAACAAACAAAACAAACAAAAACCCCAAAACCACCAAATCAGATTTTCAGTAAAACATCCAGAAGCATATTCAGTTACATAAATGAATTATTTTCATTCTACCTTTCTTATATTTTATATGGCAATGCATGACCCTTTCAAATGTAGCTTTCTAGGATGTTTTCAAGATTCAGTCATAGTCGGACTGTCAATTTCTGTGATTGCTTCCAATGCTCTGTTGTACTATTTTTTTAACATTAAATCAGTGTGTTGCATAGATACTACAAAGTTATAGCTGTAATCTTGAACTTTTAACCTGTTCTTTGAACAAACATAACCCATAGAATATGATCAAACTGCAATCATGTGTCTTTTGCTACTTCTTCAACATTTATTCCATGGGGATTATCTTGCCCTGCATGTAGATGAAAATGTAGGCAGTTCCCATGACTTTTCAGCCTATTTTTAGGTCTCTAAAGTCTTTTTTACGTTGCAAGCACAATCTCAGTCTAGAAATTAGAATTCTAGCCTCTAGCATGCTAGCAGAACTGGCAATCTAAACTCACAGATTTAAAGTTGAAAGTAAAATCTATTCCAGTTTGCAAGCTGACTGTTGCACTGCTAGAGGGGGCAAGGTCCTTCCCTCCTTTGATAGCTTCCCCAGCAACTCCCTTGATATGGATAATGCATTTCCTTCAGCTTGCCACATCCCCCATGTCACACTCTCCTGGGAGCTCTGTATGTATGAGTGATAGCAAGGATTATCTGGTGGAATATTGCTACCATCCCAGATGTTCCTCTTGGACCGGACTACAATGTGGGCACGACATCACTCTGCCATTGAGTGGGATTTAGAGTTTAAGATTTCAGAGGTGGTAAGTATTTGTCATCTGGGCAATGACAAAGTGCCAGTGTGGGAGAGGAGGACTATTTAAGTCATGCAGAATGATTTTAAGTAGGATTAGCTGTGGAGAATCGATCTGTGAGCCAGGTGCCAAAGACCTCGATACTGGAGCATGGTTGAATTGACTGTAGCTTGCATTAAGGGAACAATAGTAGGATATTGTTGGAGTTGAACAGTATACATACAAGGAAAAAGATGAAAGTGGAGAGGTTAGAGAAGAGAACTTATATAAAGAAGACTGAGTTTTAGAATCTACCATGGATTGAGCACTTCGTGTTTATTTCTAATCTTTACCCTAACCAATGTAGATACAACTTCTTTTAATTTGTTTGTTATGGAAAACATTGAGCATATTCAACTCCAACAAGATTACAAAAACCTGAGGCTCATATAGTTGAAGTCTTTTGCCCAGGATTCCATGGCTAGCCTGTAGGTGGTTAATCCAGACTCAAACCTAGACCTATCTGACTTCAAAAGTCCATGTTCTTTCTACTACACTTTGCTCTTTCCCTACAAGCTGTCACGTTTCTCTTTTTAAGAACCTCTTTCACTCTAGGAGCATTTTCCTTTAACATGGGAAAGTCAACCAGTTGTAACTGGTTAATCTCTTATATTCTTCTTGATTTCTTAGCATCCCCATGTCTTTTCCTCCAGGTCTTCCATTTTAAATTTTATTGTGAGCAGAATTTATTCTCTTGTAACAACCTTATCATTTAATCTTTCAGGTTAACTCTTGGTTTTAAACTGAGGAACTCTTCCAAGATATTTTCTGAGCTTACCAACATTTTTTCCAGGGTGATGCTGCTCCCCTGTATATTTTATAGGTGGACATACTATTTTTGGTCAGATGAATTATGGACTCTACCTGTGAAATGCGGAATTGTTGAGAAATCTGAGAAACCAACAAAGATATAGAAATCTTGTTTTCTCAGTTAATCTCAAAACATAACATATCCATAATTATATAATATTTATTTGTGTATAATTTTCTCAGGTGTTGAAATGGTAAATTCACACCACTTGCCTTTCAACATATGTAGACATTGTTTAATCAGTTCAGAAACTTGGAAATTTTTGAGTTGAATCACAAACACATGCTGTAATGCCTCTAATCTTTTCTATTTGATTTGCTCTAAACTGTAGTCTGTTTATGTCTTCATTTACATTGTCCATTTAATAGGCTTTCCCAGCAGTCCTGCTCTGGTAATTAGTTGGCTTATTTATATCTTAACACCTTGAGCTGCTACATCTCATTTAACTTATTGCTCTTTAAAGTTCTTGTAACTCAGTGGATCTCAGCCCTGGATACACATTAGAATCACCTGGGGAACATTAAAAAAAAATACTGATGCCTGGGTACTATCCCTAACCAATTAAATAAAGAATCTGAGAGATGTAGTTCTGAGAACCATGGTGGTAGTTCCTAACCTTTGACCAGTGCCACTCAGAACACCATGCTCAATGTGAGGTTGAAGCAATAAAACCAACAGTCCAATTGTTGATCTCATCCCTTCCACTTTCATTTTTCTTTCTTTGACAATAATCTAAATTGTGTGTGGGTGTGTGCTCTATGGTTGTGGTTGTGATTAGCTGCCATCACATTCATGGGTTCTTAGAGCTTGGTATTTTTCTAGCTGCCTCAAATGCCATTGCAAAATGCAGCAGGATTCTGGAAATAAGATTGTATTTGAAGATTTTTTTTTTTAGATGTTCATTTTCTTTGCCTTCAGTTTATGTAATACAAAGGGAAAAGGGCAACAAGACTAAATGAGGAAAGACAAAGGAAATTGAACAAGCATAGAATATTTAGGGAGCTAAAGATTGTTTAGCATGATTGAGTCTTAGAATAGGTTCTGAGGGAACAGGAGAGGCAAAACTGGAGAGGTAAGTACCACATCTGGAAGGACTTTGGATTTCATGTCAATAAGTTTTATCGTGACTGGCACATAATTTGTGGACCAGTACAAAATTAAAATGTGAAGCCCATGTTAAAAAATCATGAAGAATTTCAGTAAAGCAGCAGACAAGTCTTAAACCAAACATAAGACCCTTGTAAACATGGGTTCCTGTGTGTCTGCACAGATTTCAAGCTCATGAAGTTGGTCCTGTGTTTATACCCTGAAGGTGATGAAGACTTGAAATATTTAGGCAGGAGAATGACTTCAGGTTCATTATAAAGATTATTCATACCATGTGGTAGAAAATGGACTGTTGAACTTAGAGACAGTATACTACCAGTTGCTTTAATGAAACTGGATATGTCTATGTCCTTATTTTTTCTTTAATTTTAACTGCTATGATGGTAATAGTAGTGATAATATTAGATACAGCTTCTATTGGTGTGGCCCTGAAAAAATTTCATATACAATACTGCCATTGAGCCTTCAACCATCTGGCTGTCAAGTCAGACATATATTGTTATCCTCGGTTTACAGATAAAAAAACAGTTAAGTGACTTGCCAAAAATTACATGACTAGTGATTGATGAATACAGGATTCGAATCAGTCTTTCTGACATTTACACTACTGATATTTCTACCTTACTAATACTTCTAGTCTTATTATTCAGAGCTATTTATAGTAATTTCCTTATAGAATGAAATTTCTTATGGAAAGAAGTTTTGAAACATGCATTTGTATAGCATTTTAGTGGATTTTGCTAAATTGTAGTTGAAATCGTTGTCTACTGTGTTTTTACAACACCTCATATAGAAATCCACATGATGAATTTTTTAGTTTAATGCCCGAAATGTCTTTGTGTAGAAAGATGCCTATTTCCTTTTAGTCAGGCATTATAAATTATTGTTACATGCCTCCCTCTTTTGCCAAGCTGCAGGAAACTTTAATTCAAGCTTAGTACTCAGTTATCAGAACTAGTTTATACAGGCCCTCAATTACTTTAAAAAAACATCTACTATCCTATTTTCACATTTTATTTAATTTTTATACTGCATTTTATGCTAGTTCAAATACATGTGGCAGCAACCAGAATATACATCCTTATATATTAAATTAAATACTAACCATTTGGAAATTTATGTAAAAGAATAAACAGTCTTTTAATGACCAAGCAATGATATAACAGACTTTCACATTGAAACTTATTAAAGCAGGATGTAGCTAACAAGTCAGATAAGCATTCCCTAATTAAATGAAAAAGAGGATTGAGTGGTAACAGGAAAGTTTAAAAAGATGTATGAACCTACAAAAGACTTAGGCCAACAAATCCACACTTAGAGATTATATGTCACTAAATTCTAGGACCTCAGTATCATTTTCAACATCTCTCATGTTTCTGTAGTATTTAAAAGTTGGGTCTTATAATTTTAATTTTAGCACTCAGTTTTTTTTGGCATTTTTTTATTGTTATTATCTTGTACCATGGCTAGAGATTTAGATATTTGAAGGTGTAGTCTTTCACAGTGGATATAACGACTAAATTTGGGAGATGTTTGTTTTATAAATATTTGATTATTTTTATAGAATCACTATGTTTTAATTGTTTCGTTATTCATTTTCTTGTTGTAATTTAAGCAATAGGACTTAATTATACTCCAGGGAAAAAGAACATTCTTTTTAATAGTCTTGGTTTCACATTTTCTTGAGTTTCTCATCTTTCTTAGTTTGTCTCAAATTTGTACTCAAGTAGTAAGTACAGTTCAGGCTGGCTATTGCAAGAGATAATATTTGAATTTCAAAATCTACCTTATTGCTTTTATGATAATAGTATGTTAAAAGTATCTAAGGTAAAATTTTAGCATATGAGACCAAGTGGAATATAAGCTGCTATGTACAAAGACAATTCTATAAAAATACCTTGAAGGAAGGTATTTACCAAAATACATTGGCTGGATCCAGTCTTTATTCTACCAATCACCCCTGTACCATAATGGAGTCCTTGTTTATCTTGTCACTTGGCAACTCTTGTTGTCTACCCTTGAATTCATATCTTTAGTCACAGATAACCCCTGAATTTTCCCTTAAATTATTTGATGGTCAGTACCCAGTGCCAGACTTTTCAAGAAATCTGTTTATCTTGTCACTTGGCAACTCTTGTTGTCTACCCTTGAATTCAAATCTTTAGTCACAGATAACCCCTGAATTTTCCCTTAAATTATTTGATGGTCAGTACCCAGTGCCAGACTTTTCAAGCAAGATTTCTATAAAGATATTATCTTTATTTATTAGGACTATTAAGTGCTTTAGAAATATTCTAGTCCATGGATCTTAATTTGTGTATGAGAAAACTGAGACCCAGAAAAAGGAAGTGACCTCTATCTGCATTGAATAACATTTCATGAGAATTTTATTGAAATCCAAAGATGGAGATTGTTCTTACAGAGCTTTGAAAGAAATTATATTTTCCTTGAGTTATTCAAGTTATATTTGTACATATTAGTTATAAGAGGCAGACTGGCTTTTTATTTGTTTGATTGATTGATTGATTTTGTTTTACTTTATTTGGCATCCATAGGAATGTTGAGCAACCAAAAGAAAAAAAAATCTATAGTACTTAGCATAACAATTTAGATATATTATACTCTATTGAACCTTGAAACTATCTGTTACACAGTACCATCATTATATTATTTTCTCTAGAAAATATGTAGGGCATACAATTGAATTGTAATATCGGGAGTAATTTTGTTAATTTAGCAAATTTTAAGCTAGTATTTATGGAGCTTTAAGAACATGACTTCAATTTATATTTTATTTACTCCATTAATATAGTTGATCTTGCCTTTGGATTTGAAACACTTCATCTACTTTTAGAATTTCCTTCTCTTCACTTCTTTCCTCTTTTCACTTGGCAGTTTTCATCAATCCCATAATTTTAATCAATCTTTCAACCTACAGGACTATTAGGTTTATATTTCCCAATTTCGTTCCCTCTCCCAGACAACAGACCTAATATTCTAACCATTAACCACACAATTCTGTGGATATATACATCCAAGTTCTAAACTCAGTGTTTTATTCATAAACTCATTTACCTTCTACTGGAACCTATTCTTTCAGTTTTACTACCACTCTCCTTAGTTATAAAGGTTCAGTCATTGGTGGCTTTCTTCATACCTCTCTCCCTTGCCACATTCTAATAATAACAATTTTTACCATTTGTTTAGCACTTACCAATATGCCATGCTCCTTCCCTTTCATCCTTAGAACAATCTTATGAATCAGTAGTTGTTATGATCCTCATTGTACAGATTCATTAACTGATGTATAGAGAAATTTAGGTGGCTTATGAAGCCAGAAAACTAGTAAGTTAAAGAGATGAGATTCAAATCCATGCAATTTGGCTTCGTGATCACTTTTAATCACTAGATTAAATTGCTTACTAAATTGATATGTTCTGTAATTTCCACTTCAACAATAGATCTGTATCCATCTAGTCACCTTGTTATTATTTTAGTACAAAATTTCTCATTACTTCTTACCAGTAGTAGTCTAACCAGTTTGCTCTGTCTTCCTCCAGTCCATTTCATATACTGTCCTGAAATGAATCTTCCTTAAGCATGATTAAGTGCATTCAGCTTTCCCCAGCCTAAAGAACAGTGGAGTGGCATTAGGCCTAATAGCAATTTTCCATACTATCCCTCATTTATCCCATGCTCTAAGGAAACCTAATTACTACCTGAAACACCATTTTCTTTATATGTTTATTTATCTCTGGCTGAAGTTCTCAGCTTTCTGTTCTCACTTATGTATAAAATTATATATCAATATCCATATTGTACATTATCCTATGTATATATATCCATATATCTTTGGAATATATAATAGCCACCATATGTATATTACTTGTTTGTCCTCTGAAAGCTTTAAAGTTCTTTCACATGTAAGCATATATTGTTGATGTATTCTGAAAATGTTTTTGATGTGTAACTGGTATGCTTATGATTTTATTACTATAACTTCCCAATGTTTATGTGAATATATTAAGAATGCTACTCTCTATTTGAATGTGAAAAAGAAACTCTTTACTTGCTCCCATTAAGGCATGTGCCTTGAGGTGTCTTACCATCTCCCTCTAAACCTTCTCTGGTTCCTTTTCTTACCATGGACAGGAATCTGTATCCTAGTTAGTTGCAGGTACTGGCTGTAGAACTTTTTTTTTTCTTACAAAAGTAACTGGCTCATACAGGAATCAGGCTCTTGACCTTGGCCTCATTAGCACTGTGAGCTGACTCTGATATTTAGATATTACACAAATAACAAATCATAAGAGAAAACAGAATTGTAAGATGGCATATTGGGAAATAATTTTCATAAGGAGCATATATGAATTGAGGACTACATTTAATGGCTTATATCAAATTCTTGATCACGGGGTTGCTTCATCTTAAGAGTGAAAAACAATATAACAATAGCAACAGAGATTGAAAGCAGGAAAGTTGCCCTGACATACTGTTTTATTTCTTATATAATGTAGATTTATATAGAACAAGGGCTTTAATTATCTGTCAGTAATATGTTAATTTTGTCAATTTTCCTGTAGATTTTTATTCATGAAAATAACACTGATGGCAAACATGAGCTAGTGAGTGAAAGTATACTACACAATTTCCCAAACAACTCTGCCAGTTTATTTCAGTGTTGATTTGTAGTGCACTGATTTTTTCCCCCTGTGTTGTTGGACTGAAGCAAAGAATAAGGGAAAATTGCCAATGGTTCTTACAGTTTGGATGAATGGACAGGTGCCAAAGATTACCCCAAGATAAGCATTACTATTACTACTATTTTGTTTTCACTTTACAACGTGTGGGGTGAAATCTGATAGAGCTTTTATAGTGAAAACTAATGCCTATTTCTGCTTCTCCTCTGTATTTCATAATTTAGGAAAATCGTTTGGTTTGAATAAATAGCAAAATATGGATATAACAGTTTTGCGGTTTTTTATTTGAGATAGCTCAAGACAGACACATGGATTAAACATGAAATGTGACATTATCAATACTATACTTAGTAATAACAAGGAACAGTCAAGGGAGTCTTCTTATGGTTTGCTTAATTTTTTCAATATGGAAGTGAACCTACCATATGATAAATAAAGCATAGCTACCTCACTATACTTAAATTTAAAAGAAAATTAAAGTTGAATGATAAGATTTAAGAAATCATGTTTGCAAAACTTGTAAGTATGGAAATTCATCATTAGAAAGCTCGGTATAAAGAAGTTGTTATTAAATCATTTATGAAATTACAGGTTTGATGTATGTTATTTCCTCACATTTACTATCTCTGAACTCTCAGTTATTCTCATACCTGTGGGGGTTTATCCCTGCAACACAAACTAAGAAGGATGTTAATTGGCTGGCTTACTTCCCTTGAACTGTTAACCACATATTTGAGGCAGAATGGAAAAGGAGGGGGACTTAATTAAATGTAATAAACTTTGAATATCGTTCCAGGCCAATCAAGCATTCATTTCATTACTTTTCAGACAGGCAAGAAATGTCTGTAAAGAAGGAAAATAATAGAAGTGAGCTGTGTATATTAAGACAAAAATATATAGGGTCCAGCATAATATGGAGCACATAGTGTCCTATACGTAGTAATAATAATAATTATTATTATTACGGATAAGATCTGCTGTGGGCCTTGTATCACAGTTAGTATTAATAATAGTAATAATAATATTAGAATTACTAATACTATTTTGTTTCCAGGTGGCAAGCTATATATGGGAAAACATAATAGTTTAGGTTTAAATATGATGACAGGGTTACCATCAACCCATATGGAGATGATGTTTCATTTTGGAGAACGCTGGTAGAAAATACTAGATGGAAAAGTCAGAGAAATCCCATGTTACAGAAGAAATATTTTGAAATTAATCTTATTCTAATTCAATGATGAAAAATGCTTTTGCAAGATTTAAATCATAAATTTGAGTTTTAGGGGCTTTAGACATCAAAGAGTTCAATCCTCCTCATTTCTGAGATGCTGTGAGGTCCATTAGTGGCAAAACAAGGTCTTGTACCTCAGCTAGCTGACACAAAGGTATTTCAGTGCTATTTCCATTTTAACAATTCGAGAAGAGAATTTAAGATGGATATTTTAAGGGAATTTTCAAATATCACTCTAAAGCAAAATATTTTTGTTTTTCAATTAGATAATGAAGAGATGCATTCAAATTAGATATGATGTAACTATGATGACCAAAGTAAACAGACTTTTAAAATTTGAAACTTTCATAAAATCTGCATAATAAATGCCATTTATAGTTAATTTATTCCCTATGTCATACATTTAGAATGCATTCCAAATCAAATATCAAAACTAAATTGTACTCCAATTTAAAAAGCCACGGCAATTTCCTTTTAGTTCAAATACTAGTTGAGATTTTTTTATAGCACCTCTTTCTTTTGGAACAATAGATACGTGAGAACTATACTTGACAATATAACAAGAAAACCTGATTATAGTTATAAATGATGTTATGAAAATTCTATTCCCAATTGTGTGTTGTAAGACTGACAAACATCAGATTAACATTGAATAGGTAATATGCAATTCTGTTCTATTTGCAGAAATCTCATATTTTGCTGTTTCTAGGAACTTGCATACGAGTTTCTTTGGAGGTTTTCTGACAACTGAAAGACTTTTAAAATGGTAGACTTTCCGCATAGTAATTCATGGAATAAGTAGAACACGTTATTTCCTAGAGTATATAACTTTCTATGCCATGTGTATAGTGATACAGCTTCTTAAGGTAGTTTATTGTCTACTAAGATATAGAATAATAGATGTATTCAATAGTGGAGTACTCAATTTAGTAGCAGATTTTGATTGATAATGAACAGCTCAAAAATTTGAATGGTATCTTGATTCCTTTTTTAATTCCAAAATGGGAACACTCTAAAACATAGTATAATGTTTTTCAGATCTGTTATCATTTGGATTTTTGAAGAAAAATAAAGATTTCAAGTGAATAATAGAGTTTGATATTTAGGAACGTGTAAAAGATACCTTATCTTACAGGTCATAGAAAAATTTACTGTCCCTATTTCTATTGTGAGATAAATGAAAGATGCCATATTTCAAATCTTTTATTATATTTGAAGAAAAAGAAACAGTTTTCCATATTCTGATATAGTGTTCTTACTGTGTGTATTGAAGTATTTTCTATAATAATTATTTAGTATGTAGTTAAAGAGACAGAATAATTCAATGAAGTTTCCTAACTTTATCAGGACCTAATTCCTATATTCTACCAACCCCAAAGGGAATAACTCTAGAAGTGACTGGTAATAAGTCAATTTTTAAAACCAGTCTAGAAGCATGGTGCCATACTTACTGATAGCAAGTGTGAAAATTTAAGTAATTAGAGAGGCAGCTTTTTTAATATAAAATTGGCACATATATTTTATATGTTTCTGATGTTCAGAGAATTAAGATATATACAGATGGCCCTCCACATCTGTGGGTTCCCCATCCATAGATTGAACCAACTGCAGACCAAAAATATTCAGAAAAATAATTGTAGCTGTACCATCATTATTCCCTAAGCAAAACAGTATAACAGCCATTTATTTGGCATTTACATTGTATTAAGTTTCATAAGGAATCTAGGGATGATTTAAATTATACAGAAGATGTAGGCAGGTTATATGTAAATATTATGCCATCTTATATAGGGAAATTGAGAATCTGTGGATTTGGGTATCTGTGAGTGGGTTCTGGAACCAATGCTCCAGAGGTAACATTTGATGACTGTATATACAATTAGTCATAAGTCATTTGACATTTAAATAAACATTTAAATAAAATGTGTTGCATATGATACATGGCACCTTAAGTTGTATAAGAGAGCTTAAGTTATAAACTCTTTATAACAACAAAGAAAATGAAGTATTCAAAGTGGCTTGGAGCAGGATACTGAGACATGTGAAGGACTACCAGATTGTTCTTGATAATATACTTCCCACCTCTGGCTCAGTTATGGTTAACTTTCAGAGAGTAAGCATAAAATGTTAGTAAAATGATCAGATCTGTTATCTGCATAATAAATGCCATTTGATCTTTTAAGGATTTTAAAATATTTTACTAAAATGTTAAGTCTTAAACAAAACTTCAATCCTAGAGATATATGAGCATAAAAATGATGAAGTAAGAGAAATCTGCAGTTCATTTTTATGAGAAAAGCTTCAGTATCCAAAACTGACCTGAGTAGTCTAGTCTTGAAGTAACTATTCCCCAAATAGCGACAGCTGATTTACATTCTTGCCTCAGTTCCTTATCTCATGGTGAACTGGCCCTTTGAGTAGTATGGCTTAGTTGATCTGAATTATTAAGATCAATAGAGCTTAGCATAGGACCATAGAACTGTAATGCTGCAGTCAATATGTTAGATGCTTATTAAACCTTTTATAAAAATATTGAATAGACATCATTCACTCTCTGTGGAATCCATGAAACCCAAAGAGTAAAAACTTTTTTACCTATTTCTTACATACAGTTCAGATTTCTGCTGCATATGTTCACTATTAGACCAGCTATTAAAAGTAATTCTGAGGATTTCTCCCCTATACCATACATAACCATGTTATGTGAGGAAAGTTTAGATTAATTAAAATTCCAGTTTAATTTGGTTTTCATCCTTTTGACTTTCTTAGTACTGACTTAACTTTTTGATTTACTGATTTGCATGTTACTTACTCTTTTACTTTATAAATAAGGGGTCTGTGCCCTTACTGGTTTGAATTTTAGTTACTTGGTATCTTTGATCAGTAAAGAGAAATAATTTGGATTTCAGTGTTTATCAATTGCTTTTGTTTTCCACTCCACCCAAACTTTGAACACTAGATTATCTTGTTTTTGTTACTAATAGGAGATACTTAACTGTAGTTTGTATTATAACTTTGTATACATAGAGGGTTTCAAATTCCTAATGTTCTCCTTATACTAGACAGAAAATGTTTCATACCAGTCTTGATAAATTGGCATTCTTTAGGGAAAAAAAGGTTATGATTGGTTGCTGTTTTGAGATGTTGAAATTATGTTAAATTATACATGGGAGATATTATTTATTTATTGAGTTTAGTGCTTGCTCCCAAACTGTTTTCTACAGAGTATTGTTCCATGGGATGTTAAAATAACTTTAGAAGAGAAAAAGTCTGGCGGTAGTCAGGGGGATTGTCTATGGCAAATAAGTTGTGGAGATACTGGGTTAAACAAAGACAATGGTTCTGTTTACTGCAAAATTTCTCATGACTTTCAATATGCCTACTTTATTATATATCTATAAAAGAAGCTATGTTATAAAATATTTTCTTAAATTATTTAAGGCAATAATTAAATACTTTGTGTGTGTGTAGTACATTTTAACATTTCAAGTATGGTGCAGTTTGGGAAAACATGGTCTAACTATTTATGAAGCATAAGTAAAATGGGCACAAGGAATAATTGCTTAGTTATTTGTAAAATGCCCAAAGATTTTTTTAGCAAAACTTCTTGACTATAGGAAATCACCATTGTAATTTTGGGGATGGGGGAATATAAAACAAGATTACTTTAGAAGATGCATTGGCAGTACCCTTGGTGTTGAATATAGGAAAGAATAGAATACTTTTAGCTATCATATAAATAAAAAATATAGATGATTTTATAATTGACTTCAGAAAAGTATAAAGGTATGCATGAATGCCAGCCTGGTTATTGTTAATTATTAAAAAGTTTGTGGCTTGGGACATGTGATCCAGTTATACCAACACACCATAAATACTGTACAAGCACCATCAGTTTCTAAGCATATTATTTACTGTGTGAGTTTCTAAAAATATAGAAAAGTTGGGCTGGGGTTGTGGCTTAGTGGTAGAGTGCTCGCCTACCAAGTGTGAGGCACTGGGTTTGATCCTCAGCACCACATAGAAATAAATAAATAAATAAATAAATAAATAAATAAAGGTAATGCAACTAAAAAATAAAAAAATAGTAATTTAAAAACATACAAAAGATGTGTTTAATAACAGAACTAGTTGATCTGAAAATAAATAATAGTGGCTGAACTTGAATAATTATATCAGCAATGTTAAGTACGTGGGACTGCAATGAAGCTGTAACCATGAATGAACACCACATTACAACATAAAACCCTCTGTGAACCATTACTGAAAACAGAATAACACTGAAAATGGCCCAGATAGATATATTGCCAAGAACAGTTGCCCTAGTTCTGTAGTTTTGAAATGAAGTAGCAGAGAATTCCATATGGGAAAAGCACTTGTGTGTATCTCTGTGATGGTGATGATCTCATGATGTTTGATTCCATTTTGATGGTTTTGTGGATAGTATGATTCTGGCTGTCATTATTACTTGTGTTTATTATACCTATTTCCTTTTTAATAAAAGATGCTGTTGCATATAAACACTGACATGAAGTTGTCTTTTCAGAAATTGCATCCTGTTTGTTGCTATAGTCATTGCAATGTTGTAACGTGAATATTGTGCTACCAACAGAATAATATTATATTTTAAATGTATCAATTAGTATGTTTTGTTGTTTCATTATAAGAAAGTTAAATTTATTTTGCATTTTCCAAGGTATTGTGCACACTTTCAAGGAGAAATAGCAATGTAGGCAATTTCAGTGTGGCTAAAATATATTTTGATAGAAGAACAAAGAAAGGACTGTGCAGAGGTGAAAATGTGTATATATAAAGTAGGAAGGTATCATATTCACCATAGTCTAAGAATCCTGGGAAAAGAACATCCAAATCAATTGGCATCATTTATCCTATATTTTGGGGAGGCAGTGTCTAATGCCATAGCCAAGAGTAGGTGCTAAGGGATCCCAGACTGAGAGCAGAGCCAAAGAATGGGGGACAAGAAGGCAGGGAGGGAGCTGTCACTAGAGCAGTTGTAGTGGGTGGTGTTTTTCTAAGATGGAGTTGCTTTTAACAACCACCTGTCCATTGTCATTTTCATGTTCCTGTCTGAACCCAGAAAGGGTTTTCTGTGAAATAAATAGAAAAAGGTTGAATAGAATGTATGAAGAAAAAAGCTGAAGTAAACCTGCTGTAATTAATTTGCAGTGTTCTAGCAAAGTGTCCTTGAAGGCATTCTTTTCAGGCACAGATTGGCAGCAAACCCAACCTTACTATTCCCTCTCCTCCCAAACTCCTTCTCAGGTTAGGAAAAATTCCCAGTTTTATTAGCTAAGGATGCACCATTTTGTAGAAAGTGTGGGCAGAAGCACATGCAGCAGAATTTAGCATAGCTATCCTTGGCCTGCAGAGTTGCTTCAGGGAGCAGGACTGGCGGGGTTGGGGAGTGGGAGTAGGTAGGGGTTTCACTTGGTAGGAATATGTTTGCTGTCCTTTTACGTTTTGCTGTCACCAGATCTGAAAGTTTAAATCTTGCCAGGCCACTGCTCATTTTCACAGAGAGTCCTATCATTAACCATTCATGGAAAAATTTCACCATCTGTGTACATTCTTATTGAATGGAATGTTATAAACACATCCCTTATCTCTGAACCAAATTCATCATTACCAAAACCAGAGAAAGTAGAGTTAATGCCGGGTAGCCTGGAGCAGTATTTCTTTCTCTGTTTCCTCACATTTAGTTTATGACCCCTCTCTTCTCCCCACCACCTACACACATGTTCACTACTTCCCTTTTATCTAGGTAGTTATGATTCTGCCTTGCTTCTGGAGGGCCACAGTCACAAATCCATTTCCCCATGAGTCTTTTTTTTGTATGTGTATTTATCCAACTTAGCTTCATGGAAGAGATAGATAAAAATTTGCTTTGGAACTTTATCCTCTATCTCAAAGGAATTGGCTTTCAGCTTTGTATCCAATGTAGGGAAGGAGATAAGAAAGACTTTCTACACCAAAGGGACATTGAAAAAGGATGAGAAGTGGGAAAATCTAAAAGTTAAGAAGCAGTGAGTTGTTGTATTTAATTGGATTACTGGGAAGATAATGAATTTTGAATGGGGTAGTGCAAGATAAGGTTCAAATCATCCATGGAGACGAGGCCCCTCAGGGTCTTCAGTGCCTAAATAAGAAACTCTTATTATCTGTTTAAAATAAAATTTTGGGATAGGACCCCACTGTGAGGGGGTAGACTTGAAAAAGCGAAGGTCAGGTCACTAAGATGATTTTTCCAGTTACAGAATCCTTGCCATATAAAGCTAAAATTTCATTGCCATAAAGTCCATATAGTCAGAGCATGTGCATGTGTTTTCTCTTTCTCTCTCATTCATATATATATATATATATATATATATATATATATGAAGAAAGTATTTGTATAAAAGCTTGGAGTGTTCACTTGCCTTTCAAGTTTAATTCTATTGTCTTATTTGTTAAACCAGTTTTGCCCTTTGAAATAGTACTCTCCTTTATCATAAAGGGAAATCCTTTCTGTTACAAGATTAAATGATAAGCTGATTGGAGGAAGAGTATAATTACATATGATTTATAAGCAATACATTTTGCTTCTGGAAATTCCAAAGTCTTGTATAAGTTCTCTTTTTAATGCTTCATAATATTCACTAAGCTCTTATAGATTTTTTTATAAGTCTGAATAGAAGATAATGCAAGCACTAGTTATATAAATTTTATTACCACATACTGTTAGCTATAAGAAAGCATCAACCCTGGATGAGGTGGTGCAGGCCTATAACCCCAGGGACCCAGGGGCCTGAGGGAGAAAGATTGCAAGTTTGAGGCCAGCCTTAGCAACTTAGCAAGACCATGTCTTAAAAAGGACTGGAGATGTGGCTTAGTGGCTAAGTGTCCCTGGGTGTCATCCCTGGTACCAAAAAGAAATGAAAGAAGAAGAAAATAAAGCATTAGCACAAGCTAGTTTGATAATTCTACTTCCTTTCAAGACTGGTTATTCCTACCTAGTATATTTAGGCCTGCCATTTGGGGACCTGGAACTATGGTAATATTGTGTCTTAGGTAGTTTGAAACATAGAACCTATAGATTATCCAAACATAGCCAGACAAGTCTCAGAGACTCACCTACTTTTCAATGTATTTTTGGTATCAAACAGAATCATTTCAAACAGTACCATAACTGTCTAAACATAATTAATCAGACATGAATATTTGCAATAATAAAAAAATATTTGAGACAAGATTGGTAAGAATGAGAATCATCTTGGCATAAATCACATACCTTTCTAATTAAGTCAAACAGTATTTCATTACTACTTAAGCTACTCTTGACTCACAGACTGACCTTGACTCACATCCAGGCCAGAAGTCTTCCCACACTGTGCTCATTAAGGTCCCTGATATTTGAAGTGCCAGAGCTACTCTGATCATCAAATCCTGCCACTCCGGTTTGCTTGCTATATTCCATTTTCCCTTCATTTTTGTACAGCCTACAAGGTCTTATGTGTTAAAAAGTGTCTGCTGGCAGATTTTTGTTCAACATTTTCTTTAATCAGTGGTTTGCCTCGATTTTGCTTTTCTAAGACCCAGTTTTCATTAATACATTTTCAAGGCTTAAATCATAATCAAAACACCTACCATATGTATGTCTCTTGATGCTCCATTGGCTTTAGCAATTAGATAACTTTGTCATAGAAGAACCAAAAGGAACTATAGTTAAGCTTTTAAAATGGCTTGTTTTAGGGTCGGGGCTCTGCTTGCCTAGCATCTGCAATGCCCTGGGTTCAATCCCCAGCCCCCTAAATAAATAAATAAGGATTAAATGACTTGTTTTTCTAGTGTTACTATAAAAATGATTTATAAATAATGCTTTATAAATAAATTTTAAGAATGCTGTTACTCTGAATATCTTTATAGTTGCCTGAATGTTTCCCAGCAACTTATCTTATGTCTATGAAGAAGGTGGTGTTTAGATAGCGATCACTTCACAACCATTTATGTAGATAGCAACATTAAATACCTGTTATACAAAGCAATAGATAAGCTATCTAATATTTCACCTCCTCTTTTGAATGATCTGCTTGAATCATTGAGTAGTAGAACCATTTTGGTGAGGAAAACTAGTAAAAAGCTTTAGGGTCCAAGGTTTGGCGATATCATGAACCTATTTCTTTTCTGATCGTTAAAATCATGACGTAACATGAAAATTTCTACACAAGCAGTCATAACCTTACTAGAGCAAGAAAGTAAAAGGAAAGTACAGATATAGGTTAGGCTGGTATTCTATTTCTAACAAATGCCATAGAGGAATTTAAAGTAATCCTTACCATACTGCTTTACTCGACCTTTTCCTTGATTAACACATACTGACTCATGAGGCAAATGAGATTTCCTCACTCTGAATTTTCCAAGGGACAAGATTGCCACCACCAAAGAATTATCATGAATGAGATTTGAATAAAATATGAATAATGAATTAACCTACTCATGAACTTCATTTTTAAGACTCATTCATTCATTCAGCAAAAATGAATTGAATGCCTCCTATTATGCTAGACAGTGCACTAGACTCTGAGAACACCAAGGAATGCAGAACACATAGAATTTTCTGCCTTTCTGAAGCATAGGAACTAATAAGTAAAAGCAGACAAAATAAAGGAATTATTCAGACTGAATGAATAGCTCAGTGGTAGAGTCGTTGCCTAGCATGCATGAGGTCCTGGGTTCCATCCTCAGCATTGAAAAAAAAGATAAGGAATTACAAAGTACACTGTACTTTGATAAATGTCATAGGGGGAAAAGAGTGGAAGAGGAGATGGGGCTATTTTGATATTTAGAAAGAGTATCAAGGACAAGTTTGACATGGTGATTTTTGAATAAGGATCCAAAATTAAATCACTCAAGTGCATGGGGAAAGAGTACTCCAAGCAGAGGAATGAGCAAATGCAAAGGCCCTGATGCAAATAGCATACCTTACATTTCAGGGAAAGTAATAAATCTAGCTACCTGGAACAGACAGAATGAGGGGGATAGTAATAAAAGATAAGATTTGAAAAGTCTTGAGGAGGGGAGGGAGTTACACACCTAAATGATTTCAGACTATATAGGTTATAATAATATTGTGAGTTTTTATTTAAACAAATATGAGATGCCATTGAATGATTCTGATCAGGGACATGCATTGAAATTGATATTAAACAAAACCGCTCTATGGTTTTAAGAACAGACTATTAATTGTGGCAGGCTAGAAGGAAGGAGAACAGAGAAGTAGTAATTGCAATAATCTAGGAGGCTATTGCAATGATCTAAATTGGAGGCAATGGGGGTTCCGAGCACAGGAGTCTTAGTAGAAGGGAGAAAATGTAGTAACATACATAGATCTATAAATTTGAGCCATATAAAATTACCAATATTTGGCCATTTTTGATCAGTAAAATCCATAGCCTATTATGGTGCTTTCTAAAGTTTTGAAAGTAGAATGTATAGAATCTTACTAAAACAATAGACTAGCTGTGTGCGATATGACAGGAGAGAAGTCAAGAAAAACTCCCAAGGCTTTTGACCCCAGCAACTGTTAAGAACAGAGTTGCCATTAATTGAAATAATAGTGATCCCAAGGGGAATAGTTTGACACCTTTTTGAGCTAGTTAGCTTTACAGTTTACTGAACTTTAGCTTCAAGCAACTGTTTCGTTTCTATATGCCAATGACCAGAAGTGGACATTAGATAATAGCCTGTTCATGATTCATTATAGGTCCATCCACATTACTGACAAAAATAACTAAGAATTCCTGTTATATGGCTTCAGTGTGGCCATCTTCATATAATAAAAACAGCATATTACTTCTGTCTTTTCTATAATATGGTTTGAAACCTGTGATTTTGTTATTTTTTACACCATGCCACTTCTTTGAACTTTTATTGTCTAAGCTCATTTTCTTCCTATTTTATTATATTTTCTTATTACCTCCTGCCATTCTAAATCAGTTAAGATTCAGCTAGAATGTATGTGGGTGCATATAATTGGGAAAGATTATCTTTATGCTCTGTGATCAAGTGTGGAAATAGAATCAAGCTAGAGTAAGGCTTTATCATTTTTTAAGGCTGCTTTGAGGAAGCAATGAAGGGAGATACACAGAAGTCCAAGTTGAACAGAATGGCATCTCACTTATTTGAATGGCCTTACCAGTAATATTTTATATTTCCTAACATAAAATATGTATAATATAAAATAATTTATTACATCTGTTTGTGTTTCTCCATTAAAACAGAAGCAAAACATTAGGCAATATATCTTCTCTAGGTACGTGAATATATGAGGCAAGTTCATAGCAGCAAAATATAATATTGTGTAAAATTTGAAGTATTGAGTTATACTCTAATCAGATATTAGAAAACACTGATAGCTACTTATCAAGAGCTCTGATAACTGTGCTTCTGGTAGGAACCACAGTTTTTTGCCTACTATGAGTTGAAGATAAGGGTCTACCCATGTTCTATGACTATCTTTTGCCTGGCTATCAGTTTATGTGGCATATATCTTTGTATACTGTGGGTACTGATTTCTTCTTCTACATTTGAATTTATGGGGAAAAAATAGAACTGGACTGAAAAGGTGTTAAAGAATTTAGAGGAATACTTAAATGAGTCATTGAGTTTGCCCAAATTTAGAAACCTTAAAAGCTGTTTGTTCAGGTTAATATTTTCAAGATAACATGTATATGGATGTAAGTGGTGCCCCAAGTTGCTGGAAGGCAAGCTTGGATTTGTTGCTGAGAAATGCTTCTGTTGAACAATCCTTAAAAGCAGAATTGGTTACATCTTTAACATTTTACTCCATTAGATGTGTGATAAGAAAGGAAGGGATGATGAGAAATAATACTCTCCCCTTTTTATGGTACCGTGCCTTACATGTACAGCTGAGTAAGTTTTATTTACCATTCTCCTTTTTATTAGATTCTTACTTTCTTGCCTCTTTCATTAAAGACCTGTGGTAAGAGAAATCAAAACAAGTCCACAAATGTAACAATGTGCTTTTAAGAAAGAGAGGGGCTGGGGTTGTTGCTCTGTGGTAGAGGCTTGCTTAGCACATGTGAGGCACTGGGAATGATCCCCAGCACCACATAAAAACAAATAAAAATACAATAAAGATATCATGTCCATCTGCAACTAAAAATATTTTTTAAAAAGACATTTGTGAAAGAAAAAAAAAGACATTTGTGTTTAAATTCAGTTTTTACTATAGATTAGCATGTGAGAGGATATGAATTTAAGGTTTGATGATACAATACAATAATTTCTCAAAGTATGCTCCAGGATGCCCTAGAGGTTTCCATCAAGATGCATCACATGTTGCTAATGGGATAGGGACCTCCCCCTCTATTTCTGTCCCCTTAAATACATATTCACACATAGCCACTCCACTTCATCTGTTTTATGAATTTGATTTTATTTTAAGACTTTGTGCAAAGAAATAGTTCTTTTGATTTGAAATTTTCAAAACTACAGGTTTAGTAGGAGAACATGATCTTTGGAATAAGTGACATCTGGGTGGAATTGTCAGTTCTGCCCTTAGATGATGCTTAGCCCATACATCACCATAATCTCTCCATATACCTCTCTCCATTATGAAGATCAAATGAGAGTCTTGTGCAGAGTGCCTGTTGCAGTGGCTGATGAAAGTTTCTTATTGGATCAGAAAAATGTGAGTAAAATTCAACTATTTCTATTTGTACCAGAAATCGAACCCAGGGGTGATTAAACAACTAGCCACATCCCTACCTCCTCCTTTTAAAATTTTTTTTTTGTGTTTTTATTTTGAGACAGGGTCTCACATAGGGCTTCGCTAAGTCCTGAGGCTGTCCTCAAACTTGCAATTCTCCTGCCTCAGCCTCCTGAACTGCTGGTAATACAGGCATGTGTCCCCATGGATAACTACTTTTTGTTTCATGGATATTATTTTTAAAATTTAAGAAAAGCAGGTTCATGTACTGACCAAGCTGATGATTAGTGTTTTATAACATGTCTATTCCAAGTTTCTTCATGTGTTTTTGCCTAAATAACTATATCTGGCTTTCTTTAAACCATCTTTCTATATTTGTATTTGTTTCTGATCCCCACAAAACATATAAGCATTTCAATTATATTTGATTCTACAGAGATTATCTTCTTTCTTGCTAAATTATATAGATTTGGGGATCTAGAGCAGATGTTCCCAAAATTTTAGCCTTTCTGTGTTGAAATATAAAACTCCTTAGCCTCTAGCATAGGCAGTACTCTCTAACGCATTGCCTTAGCATCTTGGAGCTATTTCATGCATTGTCCTTAGCAAGCCATACAAATGAAATATTGTCATTTCTTATCCATGCCTATATATACTATGATTTAGAGAAACATAGGTGGTCATTCCTATTCCCTTTTTTTCTCTTTTTCTCCTTCCCCTGTATTCTTTCTATTCTCATTTTCTTACCTTCAAACCCCCTGGTTTACAAATACAAAGAAAGGAGTAGACTAGTGGTAGTGGGCATGGGCCATTTGAAAAAGGACGACTGCCCTGTTCTTCCCCCTCTGCCCAGACACACACACACACACACACACACACACACACACACACACACACTCTCTCTCTCTCTCTCTCTTTCTCTCTCTCTCTCTCTCTCTCTCTCTCTCTCTCTCTCTCTCCCTATTTAGACTTTTATTTACACATTAAAGGAAAAAATCTGTTTTGACAAGTTCACTAGTTTCCCTCTGGGTTTCCATTTGCCTTGAGCAAAATCTTCAACAGTCTTGTGTAGATGGGGCAAATGTGTTTATGTATTGGGGTCTATGCCAAATGAAAAAGTTAGATGTGCATTGGCTCCATAATAGGAACAGCACGAATTGAAACAGAAGGATAATAGAAACCAGTGCAGGGTGTCTAGGCAAGATGAAAAAGCAAATTGCTTGGAATATGAATTGCATGATGACTATTGTAATGTTCCTATTATTTTCTGAAAACTCAGGATGACTTTATGTTGAGCTTGAACCAGAAGGATTACTATGTCCATTCTGGGTGCAATCTGTAAGAAATGAACTAAAGCAGGTGAACACTGAAAATGTTAAAATGTCATCATTTGTTTTACGGCCCAATCTCTACCTATCTGATTGCAAAGTAAGTTCTTCAGTCTACTCCATTGTTTGTCAGTAGTTCTTATTATTAACTTCTTAAAACTCAAATAACCTTATAAGAATGTTTTAAAGTAAGCATTATGCTAGCGGTGCAAGGACTTTTTTTTTTTAAATATCTCACCTTTTCTTGCCTAGGGAATGCAAGGCAGAATTCAGATTTGAAATATAATTTTCCTTTCTTTTTAGTGATTGTTCATGTCTTTTAGTTGATTATAAATAGACATTTATCTTGTACTTATCATTACCTGATTATAATTCAATTTAAATTAGTGAGATGTTAAAACTCATATATTTATTTGATGGGAGAAATGTCAGGGTTAACACCAAACCACATTGAACTTGATCTTAGAGATATAAGCCCTTTTGCAAGAGTGTGTTTTTGACTAATAATACCAGAGGGAAATTAATGGAATTGTGGAATATTACACTTTGCATTTATGAAAGAATATGATGATGGTACCACTTTTCATATGCATGAATGTGACTGAAGGGAATAGTAATTATCCACATTCCTTTCTGCTTTAAGAACAAATGTATCTTGACCTTGTCAGTGATTGTAATCACTGTAACTTGAGTACAGTGTTTAAGATGTCAAGTCATCACCATTATCTTAAACATCACCCGAAATTGGAGAAAGGATAGTGATAAGGCTATAGAAACAGTAAACTTAGGTAAACCTTCTCCAAAGTAATATTATTTTTCTATTCTTTTTTATTGGTTGTTCAAAACATTACAAAGCTCTTGACATATCATATTTCATACATTTGATTCAAGTGGGTTATGAACTCCCATTTTTACTACATGTACAGATTGCAGATTCACATTGGTTACCCATCCATATTTACGCATACTGCTATACTAGTGTCTGTTGTATTTCCAAAGTAATATTAATAAAATCAGAAACATACAATTCTTTCTCATAGGGACTCAAACAAAAGAACCTCCAAGAAGCACCAGTGGTTGTATTTTTTTCCCTTTCTGAGACAATGGTCAGACTATTGGTAGACTTCTTGAGATATTCTATTTTAATTCTTTAAATCTAGAATGTTGAGACTGAATATTTTGTATTCATAATCTCAAGAATTTTCTAAAATTGGTGAATGAACAGCTTACACAGTAAGAAAAAATTTGAATAAAAGTTAGTTGATAAGGAATTTCCTTCTCTCTCCAGCAATCACTGAAGTTTCAAATCTATGTTCCTTATCTCCTCCATGGCAGTGGAGAAATTTTATACATATAAGTCAAGTTTGGAAAACGATCTTTTCTCCTACTGATTAAAGCAATTTAATTCTTTTCTAGACTATCAGAACTTTATACTACCTCTGATGAAATACCCATAATATTGTTTCAAAAAAGAATTAGTGCCTCAAATGGTACCAGGTATTGAGTAGGCATTCAGTTTATATTTGTGTAAGAAAAAATAGATGGAGGATATTACAAATACAATTGATATTATTACATATAGGAAGACTGCCCTTCTATTGGCTGTGAGACATAGTATAGTATTTTCTAACTAAAAAAAAAAAAAAGCCTAATGAAGTTTTATGAACCATTCAGAGCACAAATGGTTAAACAGCCTAAAAGACCATGTGAGCATGTGTTTGCACTTTACCTATGGATTAGCCACTTTGAAGGTTTCACAGGGAACTAGAGAGTTCTGCCATCCAAGGCTTTGAGTGCTAAAACCAGGAACATCACAGACTAAGTGAAACAGTCTCATCACTTTCAACTTTCTCTCTCAATTTAAAGTTACATCATATGTAGTTAAATCTTTCTGAATAATGTGCATTAAAGTTTTGGCCCATTTCTTAAATAAAACCTAACATTTCTTAAACCAAACCAAACCAAAGGATCCTTCCTTTTACTTGAATTATATAACATTATATTGAGCATAGGAGGAGTAAAAAAAAGTATAAAAATTATTTTCATTAAAGGCTATGTCTTTAATTTCAGATGATATTTGAAGAGATTTTATTACTAATTCATTTAGTATTTATGAGTCCACTATGGTTGTCAGTTATCCTTTATGATATCATTTATAAGATGACTGAATAGGAGCACATTTTCTAAGCTGAAACATTTGAACAGCATTATGCAATTCTTTAATATCTAGAAATTGGAAGAGAGAGTGCTACATAGAGAATTAGCCTCTACATCATGTTTTACACTAGGGAGTGAGGGTTACATTTGCAGCGGCATAGAAACAAATTTAAGAATAAAGTAGATAGTAGAACTTCATAGCATGTTTCATTTTTAAAAAAACTAGAGATCAAGTATATCATGTGAACTATAGCATTACTATGCAGCAAAAATCAGAAATAATACAAGTAGCCTATGACAGGAATTGAAATAGTTCTTAGTTTGCAACAAAAGATGTTATTTTCCCTGCTTTTTTTTTGCTCTAGGAAGTTATCATTGCAAAATAAAAAGCAATGTATGTTAAATGATTTTACACTTGCATTCAAATTCACATACATATATGCATGCATGCACATTCATATATATTCACATGTGTATGTGTTTTAAATGGCCTCTTGTCAGACCTTTAAAGTTGCCTTCCAAACATTGTTGAAAATCACATTAGAAAATGTTTTGATTTTAGGCATACTCATCCAAATGACATGCTAATTCATACCTTCATAAGTATATTTGCATGTAGAATAATTTGGAAAGATACAGTATTCTTTGGATTAACAAATGCTAGTGTCAAATATAAGGGTCCATAGCAGTGGAGCTGAAAATTTATTTGTTTCTAGATTTTATGTATTCATCAAATATATATCCCACTGTGTTTAATGAAAGTATATTGTTGTATCCCTCACGTTGGAGACCCTTTTCTAAAATATATATATATATATTTTTAGTTGTTGATGCCCCTTTATTTTTATTCATCTATTTATATATGGTACTGTGAAGCAAACCCAGTGCCTTACACATGCGAGGAAAGTGCACTACCACTGAGCCACAACCCCAGCCTGCTGGAGACACTTTGAACACAATAAAAGCATACTTTGAGGAAATAAAATTGTCTGTATATTTTGCAAATTGGAGCCAATATTTTTCTGAGCTTATCCTTATTAGTGCCAATGCAATTTTTTTAACAAAATGAATTTAGAAGCTTCATATTATTGTGGCTCATTTCTGTAGGTTAAGCCTATGATTCTTTACTGGAAAGTACAAAAAAATCAAATTTATTTTGTGGGTTATAGGGGAAGCCGAACATAGGATATAGAAGGGGCAATGCCAAAAGGAAAGGAAATGAGTATGTGGAAGGTCCATATTTTTAATTACTTCCACAGGGCACTGGTATATGTTTTATAACCATTCATCTCTGTTTTTATGAAGCACTAACTCCTTGAAGCACAAAATTACATGTGTGTGCCTGAAGGCATACAGAAAAAAAAAAAAAAAAAAAAACACCAGAAACCATGACTGAGTCTTAGCTGCAAGTTTAATATGTACAGTTTTGGAGAGATCTAGGAGTCCAGCAGAATCTACTGATTTTGATTAGCTTTTCAAGCAGAAGAAACTCTTCTGAATGAAAACCTACCATTTATGTTATAGATAGTAGTTTGAAATTCTCTTCCTGACTATTAACTAGGTTGTTAATAACAAAGATCTTTTGTAACTCTATTTGGCTGTAAATGCTGGTATATCTTTGCAAATGGAAATATTTTAACATTTAAGTTTTTCTCAGTCCTTAGAAAACACACTCAGAGAAGAGACGCTTTTTAGACTAACCTAAGGAACTTGTTGAACATAATTCTAAAATTTGGCTCTTGTCAATTATACTTATTAGTAGCTAATGTAATCTGACTCTACTAATAATCAACTTGGAGGGAAGGAGCTAACCTCTCATGCCTAAACATGACCCTGCTATTATGAAAACATATTTGAATAGATAATAAGTGTTTTGCCCATAATTCAGACTTCAATGATATTCCCATTTGGGAAGCTATTTTCTTGAGTAGTTCCAACAAGTCTTCAACAGAGGGTGATGTGTGACTCATAAGAAGGAGTGCCTTGTTTACTTCTGCTATAATAAAAGAAGCAAATAAATGCCTCATATAGCTTAAAGTCACATGTATTTTCAGATGGCAACTGCACTGTCATTTCACATAAAATTCCTTTCATTAACTATAAAAACAGAACCTGCCTGCCAGATGTTTAGAAAGCATCCTAAGATCAATAAAATGGCAAAATAGTCAACCCCACACTCACAGTGGATACAATAAGCTAGTCAAATGATAAATTTTTTAAATCTGTCTTTTGCAAAAGGAATCTTTGCTTTTCATCTCTTGCAGTTCTTAATGACAGCATCTCAGTTTTTTGTTGTTGTTGTTGTTGTTGTTGTTCATTCTGTGTGATCTAACAGGCATATTGTGATAGTGTGTCCTCAAATACAGAGGTTTAAAATATCTGGGAGAACCTACATATAGTACAGTAGGAAAGGAATAAAAAAACATGTATAGCTTAAGACTGTATCCATATATAGATGCCCAGAGGAAAAGGACATTGATCAGAGCTCTCTATATTCTCTATTAAGGCAGTGATAACCTAAATCATCTCTGCAAGACTGCTGGAAAGTTATAAAAATATTTTTTTATTAAACACATATATTTCATCTTGGACTTTAAACAGAGTGACTCAAGCAGTGATCATTGTTATTTGTTCACATGGCAGTAGATGAAGAAGTCAATTGGCAGCCTGCATTGTCCATTACATGCATTGAATGACCTTGTGTGTGATTAGTGTAGAACTCTGCATCTGTAACTCTAATTCATAGAGATGCAATATAACTGATAGCATCGCTCAAGGAGACATAGTACATATACACATATTCAGGAATATAAGACCATCTGGTTAGAATTACTTTTAATAGCTACATTTAATATTAGTAGTTGATTGTTAATACAGATAGCAGAAAAGACATTATAATGCACAGTAGTAGTTCAGTGTGGGCAGTCACTCAAATATCTTAGGCAGGAGGAGTAAGTCTTGCATTGTGTAGTTTTTCTTCCTAGTGTTATTTTATGTGTTTTAGGTGTGGTGCCTGGTTTTTCATTCTCACTAAATATTTCTTAATGCCTAGTTCTAGGAGGCTTCATTTTAATGTGATCTACTTTATTTAATCCAGGGCATTTGTAGCATTGTTTCTATTCTTTAATTTAGTCAAGGGAATGTTAATAATTGCACTCTTTGGAGTAGAAAGTCTTTGTGAATTTAAATATATGTTGTATAGAACTCTAACAAACAAAATATTCTTTTAAAAATATGGTCAAAAACAAATTGAAAGCAACTACCATCTGTAGAAAATTTTTCATAAAAATCATTGACTGAAGGAACAAAAGCATGTCACTGTGTATACCAACCTTTCTTTATGCATTATCCACTAAAATGACATTTCAAAAGATTCACAGTGGGTAGCATATGGAATACTCCATAAACACTGATTAGATTTAATAATGTTTGTATCACTGTTTGGGAACATGTACAAGGGACGCAGCAGCCATATATTATTAACATCAAAATAACTCAAAAGAAAAGCTCCTAATTAAAGCAGGGCTAGTTTAGAAACTTAGCAAAATTGCTGCCAGAAATAAGCACCTTTCCACCTCCCCAAGACTTGGGACTTTCTTTTCTGTATGCAAAACAGACTTGATTCCTAGAGCTTAGAGATGGCTGCTATGAAAATTACAATGGCTGTGACAATGCCATTTTCAGCCTGTCCAGAACTACACAAAACCTAGTCTCAGAAGGACAATGTTGTTGCTCGAGTTGTTTCAGCCAAGTGGCATCAAAGGAAAGCAAGATTGTGGTCTGCATTTGTGCTGAGCTGCACTCAGTGACTCCCTGATTAATCTCCTTTTGCTTTTCAAATATGCATATATTAAGCTCAGCATTGCAATAGCAGAGATTCACTCATGACCTTCCATGGTAATTGATGCACACCTGTCGTGTGGAGTGATGTATGTAGTTCTGTTGTGTTTTCATAGAAGGAGTACCTGGGGTATTTTTTTAAAACATTTTTTTAAGTTGTCAATGGACCTTTATTTTTATTTATTTATATGTGGTGTTGAGAATCGAACCCAGTGACTCACACATGCTAGGCAAGCACTCTACTGCTGAGCCATCACCCCAGACCCCCTCGGGTATTTTTACTTGATCATTCTAGAAGAAAAATAGAAGGAGATGAAAAGTAATAAACAGGAAATAGAATTTGGGGGGTGTTTTTGTTGCTGTTTTACTTGTTTGTTTTTTGGTACTGGCAATTGAACCCAGGAGTGCTCTTCCTCTGAGCTACATACATCCCCGACTCTCTATTTTATTTTTAAGACAGAGTCTTGCTAAGTTGCTGAGGTTGACCTCAAACTTGTGATCCTCCTGCCTCAGCCTCCCAAGTGGCTGGAATTACAGGTGCATGCCACCATGCCTGGCTGAGAAGGAAACTGTTATATAGAAGGGTCTAAAATTCTGTTGGGGAAAAATAAACCTACAATCAAATTCAATATTTAAAATTAATTTATATCACCATATTGTAAAATGTAAGAATGTTCCAATAATTTTGTTTTTATGAGCAAGTTTCTTTGGACTTAGGAAATTTCTGTTACTAGTTGGAATTTCCCTAATACTTACATTGCCTTTTTAAATAACATTTTTATACCTTCTTTATAGCCATTTAATCAGTTCTTTCTTAAGTCATGTAAAAGCAAAAATGCTCTCAAAAAAAAAAAAAAGAAACAAAACCACAGTCAATTCACTTTTCTTGGTTTCTAAACATATAGCTAAATAGTATTTTGGAGTCTGGTTTAATCATGTCACTCTTTGGTCCTAGAAATATATTAAGTATCTCCTTAAATATTAAGATATCTTATTGTTTTCTCTAGATCTAGCATTGGTAATTATTCTTATTTAGTTTATTCATCTCTGTTTCAATCAATTTATATAAAACGTCAATTTTATTAGCTAAAATTACTTCAAGAAAAAATGTAAAAATACTTAATGATAATTTTCCACATGTTCTTTTAGCAACCTATTTTCTTTTCTTTTTTTATTTGTTTTACCTAGTTACACATGACAGTACAATGATCTTGACATATCATACACTTGAATCAGATGGGATATAATTTCTCATTTTTCTGAGTATACAGGTTAGCAACCTATTTTCTACTTTTATTTGGATATGAGAAAAATAACTTCTAAACAGGATAATATTAAATATATAAATCATGTATTAATTTCACCCATGAGTTTAAGACACTTTTTACATATACTAAACAAATTTACACTCATTCATCATATCTGCTTTTACATTGATATTTTTATCTAAATTAGTTTTTATCCATCAATGGATATTGGAAACACTATAAAACATTAGAATTTTCATTCCTAGATTATTTCCCCGAATACATTATTATGTAAGCATATTCCTTCCAACTCCCTTTTCCATCAAAAAATAGATATAAGGCATCATGATAAAAATGATAATGTATTTATAGAGACAGGATAAATCCAAAGCAGTAAAGATGAAAGGATCAGATTAGACATTCCATTTGCTTACTCAATATGGTGTCTCTTATGCCCAGGTTTCCATCTTTACAGAACTTATTGGGTTTGTTTCACCCACACTGAAATCTAACTGATTTTCATTTCTCTGCCATCTGCTATTCAGTTAATATGTGTTTGGATGTGTGTTTTATGCAAAAAAACTAACAGCCTAACATTTTGGCACATTTTGTTCTTATGTCTTGACAATGTCTGGGCATTTGTGGATAAAAGAGATATATTTTTGTTTGTACATATAAGTGAGTGAAAATTGCTTGCCCCCATCCAGCCTACTAAAATGAGAATACATTGAGAAGCCAAAAGGAAAGAGCCTACATTAAAAAAAAAAACACTAAATCTTATTTCTGAGAAATTCAAGTATTGATACATAATAGAAGCATACTTTAACAATTACAGTGTTTTGATGTTTTCTTCCCTCCCGTTAAAAAAAATTTCATTAAACTATCAGTTGTGTGGAGCTTATCTCTATATGTGAATTTCCTTATAGTGACTAATGACTTTCAGTATTCTCAGGCAGCAACATGTTCCCCATGTTAGAAATGAAGAAAACATGGAGAAAACCAGGCGGTTTCTTCACATGTGGTCAGCTTAACCATAGAGTTTTTGTGCTATAATTTATTGCCCCAGCTCTGTGCTCTTCCTTTTTTAAATTTATTTGTTCTGATCAGTTATACATGACAGCACATTGTTCTTCTATTCATTGTACACAAATAGAGCACAATTTTTCACTTCTGGTGATACACAAAGTTGGGTCACACCATTTCATGCAATCATACATGTACCTCGGGTAATGATGTCCATCTCATTCCACCATCTTTCCTATCCCCATGCTGTCTTCCCCTGAATCCCCCTTTGCCCCATCCAAAGTTCTTCCACTCATCTCATACTCCCCCCCCCATTATGGATTAACATCCACTTATCAGAAAAAAACATCTGGCCTTTGATTCTTTGCTCTTATGATAATGCTATTTAGCATAACAGTTCTAAAATGCAGATGTCAAAGTCAAACTGGGCTCCTCTACTAGAGTTTTTCTACCCTCTGTTACTCCTAGACATACACTCACACATATATACACACCAATGAATACTCTTCCTTGGGGTCGTAAGCTAAGCCTGTGTATATTACATTGTCAAGGAGAGAAAGAAAACTTCACTGACCTTTCTACCTTGAACTTGCACAGAGCCATGAGACTACTTAGAGATAAAAATAAAATTTTGAATTCACTGTGTGTGTGTCTGTGTGTGTAATTAGTGACATAAATAGAAGTTTTCATTTCCATTTTTCTTTTTCTTCTTTGTGGTAGTAGGGATTGAACCCAGGAGAGCTCTACCACTGAGCTACATCCCCAGCCCTTTATTATTGTTTATTTTGAAACAGGGTCTCACTAACTTGCCCAGCCTGGCCTTGAACTTGCAGTCCCCCTTTTTCAGCCTCCCTCCTGAATAGCTGGGATTACAGGAATGTACCACCATGCCTGGCTCTTTTTCTTTTTTATTGTGATTTTATACACATACACACACACACAAAATGAGCACTTTCCTCTTAACAAATTTTTAAATGTACAGTATAGTATTGTTGAATATAGACACAGTGTTATTCAGCAGGTCTCCACAAGTTTTTTATCTTGCCTGATTGAAACTATATACCCATTGCACAGAAACTCCCCACTTCCTTCTCCACCTAGTTCCCTACTTTCTGTTTATTTGAATTTGACTACTTTTGATGCTTCATATAAGGGAGATAATACAATATTTGTCCTGTGACTGGCCTATTCGCATGGAATAATGTCTTTACCATTCATCTATGTTGTAACATATGGCAAGATGTTCTTTTTTAAAGCTGAATAATATTCCATTGTGTATATGTTCCACCTTTTCTTCATCCATTCATTAGTCTATTGTTGTTTTCTTATGTTAGCTATTGTGAATAATGCTGCAATGAACGTGGGAGTGCAGTTGTTTGTTCAAGATTCTTTTTCTTTTTTTTCAATCCAACTTCTGGCTTTGAATAACACACTGACATTGAAACATATATGATTCCTAAGATCACGTAATTTCTGAGATGTCAGAAACACCTAGAGACAGCAAACACATTAAAGATAGATGTGCAGGCCTAGTTTATATCCATGTCACAAACTGAACACTACTGAAGTTATTTTGTTATTGTTTGTTTTGTTCAAGCAGAAAATTTTCAGAGTACATTTTTATCTCTCCAACAAAGGAAAGAAAAGGAAAAGGAATGCGTTCTTTGCATGTAAAACCACTGTGTTTGAATAAGTTCCTCTGCATAAAAAATTGAAAAATATTTTCAGAATCAAATAATACCATTTCATATTTAAGGCATACATTAAATTGATACTAGAAAAGGCGTAATCCACCAGAGACCCAGAAAAATCAATTAATTCTTACATATGTGTGTGTTTGTTTGTGTGTGTTTGTGTGTATACATGTACATAAACACTGTTATACATGTACATTAACACTGTTATTTAGGGAGCTTTAGAAAATAGATAAGAACATAAGAAATGTGATATAAGAAACAACTTTGTTTGAGGAAAAAGATTTTGTAAGAAAAATAAAAATTCCCTAGTGGAAATTCTGGCCCAGAAATGGACCAAAATATGCTTTTACCTATATTAAATAAATATAAGGAAATATTCCAAAATGTTTGACCACTGTGACTGAGGTATTAGACAAAAGCTCTTTATATCCTGAAATGGACTTTCCATTTTATCTGGATATTTATGGAATCTTTCACAAAAGTTTTAGTATTTTGGAAGGACATCAAATTTAGGGTTAGAGTTACATAATCATCTAAGATAACTTATATAAGGAGTTGGCATGAATGGACTCCAGTAAGGAGACAACAATCTTCAAAGACTAGAGCTCTAGGAGATGCAAGTTTAATTCAAGAGTGATAAACATCCCAGATTGAAAAGTAATGAGTTCTTAATAAGCATTTCGATTAGAAAATATAAAGTTATCTTTCAATGCCATTAATTTAGAGTAACATGTTTGTCTTTGAGGCAGTTTATTGTAGGTTAAATTCTGAATGAGATTGCCATGTACTTCAGAAGTTCTTAAACCTGTTTTAGAGATTGCAGGACATACGAAAACTATTGTGCCATCAACTGCCTTCAATCTAGAATAGAAAGATAACATAAACTTAGCAACTCAAATAATATATACAAATATTTCCAGAAATCAATGTATTCACATTATCTCAACAATTAAGTGCTTCCATTTTACCTGGATATTTATGGAATCTTGTGTTTCACAGTTAGGAGGAACCATACAGAATATCTGCTCTAACTGCTTTATTTTATAACTGAACTGAGGGAAGTGAATTTCCCATATCTCTTTGCCACAATTCATAGGTCTTTCCAATTCACACAGTTGGTCTTCATTAGTAAACTTGATTCAGAAAACTTTCCACATTTTTTATGCTACTTATTTTCCTCACTGGCAATTTTAGTTAAGTAAGGAAAGGTGGATGAGAAATAATAAAGCAGTATCAGCTGAATTTGAGGCTCATATTTAGATTTTGAAAGAATGGTTGAAAACTACAATTCATTATTGCAATTCCCAAACCTGACACAGGTCATTTCAAAATAACTAGGAAAACTGAAAACTAAAATACCCAAGAATTCAGAGAATTATATTAAAGGACACAATAAACCCAAACATCTACACATTCATTCCAAAGCAGCAGACATGTCAAAATTACTGGTTGCCATAAACATTAAAACACATACACATAAACATTGCACAATAAAAAATGAAGAACACAGTGATTCTCAGATACTTGGCATCACCATTTCTAACTTTCATATTGCACACAGTTATGTTTGAGTCTGTAATACTATTTCTTAAACTCCTTTATACCTCAAGTTTGTCACTGTTAAGAACAATAAGACTCAGTTTCCCAGGGATCAACCCTTTGGCAAAATTTACACTGATTACACTCTTTGCTTCATTGACAGTTGGAGCTAAATGATCTTTTATGACTATTGGAAACTTTTAGCCCAGACTGTAGGATCTGATATTCTGCTCTCTTAGCTAGACTTGTATTTCCAGAATATTCTGCATGGAGAGAGGAGCATATCAAAGCAAGTATATTCAGACTATAGTATGTTCATTGAACAAATGAGAGTGTTAAGGTATCGTCCTGATTGAGCTCTAATTCAATGAGAACTCGTCCTGCCTTTGTACCATTTGCTTTGGCTTTTCACTTCTCACTGCTGCCATACAACTGATCTCCATTGTACCAAGGAGCCCACATGGTAGTTCAACTGCCTATTAGATATTACTATTCCAGTATTTCACAGGTATCTCAAACTGTGTCCAAAACTAGTCATTAGTCTCTCCCTCTGGAATAGTGCTCCCTTTTTTCTCTTTAAATTTCTGATTTAAAAAAAAAAAAAAGTAAAGGAAAAAAACTTTTACAATACATACTCTGAGTCACCCAGGCTAGAAAACTCAAGTGGCATCCTCAATACTTTCCTCTCCTTACCACTAACATCTAGTCAGTCACCATGCCCTTTGCAGTCTACCTTTTCTATATTTCTTATGTCTGTCTCTGATGTTCTATTTGCAGTGCTATTCTGTTAGCATCCTAAGTACTCTCTGTGGGTCCACTCTCATATCTCTCCAAACTATCCTTCCTCTGTTCCCAGACTTGGATTCATAAGATCATGTTACTCCTCTGCATACAAACTTTCAATACATAAGAAAAAAAACATGACAACCATAATATGCATTTACTCTTTTTCAGGTGTATCCCCCCTGACATCTCCCTGTGTGCCTAAACTACCTTATCTCAGAATAGCTACAGTTGCTTGATAACTCCATATACGTTAACACCTTTGCTCATGCTATGCTCACTGCCTTCACTCTCAATGGAAAAATCTCCATATCTCAAGATGGAGCTAACATTACTTCCTCCTGAAATGTATCATCATTGTCCCAGAATCACTCCTTTATTTGTGGTTCCATATGTTTCTTTAATTCTTTTGTGGATCTTGTTTTATTTTGTCAAGCACTTTTTCTTTTCTTTTAAACATGGGGAGAAGTATGTCTTGCTGGTAGAGCATGCAGTTTTGTGGGGGTGTAGGAAAGGATGCTCAGGTTCAAATCCTGAATCTACTTACTGTCTAGGTGGCACTGAGAAAGTTGGTTGACTTCCCTGAGGCTAATTTCATAATCTGTAAAATGCAGTTAATAATAGTATATATAAGTCATAGGGCCTGGGCTAGGGTTAAAAAAAGACACTTGTAAAGCATTTTCTTCAGTGACTGGTTTATTTTGAGAGTTCAATAAACATTAGTCCTGTTACTGCTGTTATGTTATTTATCTGTCTTCCAACAGCAGTTTATAAATTCAGGAGGGTTAGGAGCCATGTCTTATGACTTAACTTTCTTTTTCTTTATTTAATCTGTAGCAGTTTCTTATACATTATCAGCACATGATAAATGATGCTGAGAGAAGAATGTGAGGTAGGCCTGGAGGTAGGACTTGTTCTAATTAATATCTGTATATACATACCATGTATATTAAATAATACTGACATTCCAAAATATTCATCAATCTAAAAAATATATAATCATAACTCTTATGCTACTCTAAACACAACTATTTATATGCCAATCTTAGTCATTATATATTGCCTACCACCTGTTATTTTTTAACTGCCTCTGATTCTAGGTAGCATTCTCAATCATTTATCAAATATACTTCAGTTGACTATATATACACTATATATTTGTCTCGTCAGTAGTTAGGAACTAGCAAGTAAACTTACTATCATTTGGAAAGTATTCTGTGTTCCACTAGTTCTAGGGTTTTTTTTGTTTTGTTTTGTTTTTGTTTTTTGGTATGTGTTTTAATTTAGGTAGCATTTCTTATGCCTTTTGATCAAGGGAAGTGTGATTCTACTACTCTCCTATGGAAAACTCTTTTTTTTAAATCTTTTTATTGGTTTTATTTTTAAATATATAACAGCAGAATGCATCACAATTCTTATTACACATATTCCAAAACCAGGCAAAGGCACATCAAAGAAAGAAAACTTTAGACCAATATCTCTTATGAACATATATGCAAAAATTCTCAATAAAATTCTGGCAAATTGAATAAAAAATATCAAAAAGATCATGCACCATGATCAAGTGGGATTCATCCCAGGGATGTAAGGTTGGTTCAACATACGGAAATCAATAAATGTAATTCATCACATCAATAGACTCAAAGATAAGAATCATATGATCATCTCAATACACACAGAAGATGCATTAGACAAAATATAGCACTCCTTCGTGTTCAAAACACTAGAAAAACTAGGGATAACAGGAACATATCTCAACATCATAAAGGCTGTCTACACTAAGCCCCAGGCCAACATCATTCTAAATGGAGGAAAAATTGAAGGCATTCCCTCTAAAAACTGGAACAAGACAGGGATGCCCTCTTTTACCACTTCTATTTAACATAGTACTTGAAACACTGGCCAGAGCAATTAGACAGACAAAGGGAATTAAAGGGATATGGATAGGAAAAGAGGGACTTAAATTGGCACTGTTTGTTGATGATATGATTCTATTCCCTGAAGACCCAGAAAGCTCCACCAGAAAACTTCTGGAAAACTCTTTAGTGACATTTTTCTTCAGGAAAGTTTGAAAAATTTTCTCAGAAGAATTTCAAAATGCTTAATAGACCTGTATAATCTGGTCCCTACCTGCTACAGGAACCTTCTTACTGCTCCCTCTTCTCTCCCACTCCATACTCCCTTTTCCTTTTGTTAATGTTCCTAGAATATTTAACATACTTTTGTGCATTCCCCAGTGCTCTTTCTTCTAGCTCTTCTCACTCAGGTCTCAGTTTTAATGTTTCATCCTTCAAGAGGCATCACTATACTTCTGCTCTACTTTTGTCTCCCACAAGTCCTAAGTTAGGTCTCACATATACTCTCCTATGCCTGCCTATACTTCACACTTTAAAAAATATTTTGTATTTGTTCACTTGATTGAACTGTCATCTTCCAGCAAGCCAGTGACCTTGTCTGAAAATTTGAATACTCTGTCATCTATACATAGAAGATAGCTGGTACACACTAAGCATTTAATTAAGGTGTTTGAATAAATGAGTGAAGAAATCACTCAGTTGGATATCTAAGTATAGAAAGACAGATTGTCTTCAGAGAATGGATAAAGACACAGAAACACAAGTGAGTGAATAAAGAATGGAGATAGAGAAAAGGAATACCAATGTCTTTTTTTTTTTTTTTTTGGAAGAGACAGGGTCTTGCTAAGATGCTTAAGGGCCCCTTTAAGATCCTGAGGCTGGCTTTGAATTACAGTCCTCCTGTCTTAGTCTCCTGAGCTGCTGGTGTTACAGGCATGTGCCACTGCACCTGGCTCCAAATGTCTTTCTTACCTCTATAATAGCCATTATATTTGTGCCTTTAACAGGAGACTGTTATCCATCTCTTTATCCATCTCATTCCAGTCATCTATGGAAAATTTGTGTTATTACAAAATATTTTCATCTATCCAGTAGCATAGTTGCCTCCTGTATGTTAAATACTAGGGACTTTGGTTCAAAATCATGAACTAGGCTATCTTTGTTATATTATTTAAATATTCTATGCTTCAGTGTTGCAATATGATTTTTCAAAGGATTTTAATCTATATCCTGATCTATTATAAAGTACCCTAATGCTTTCCTTATTATCCAAGTTAAGGTTTCATATTTTTAAATATTTGTCAAGATGTTTTAATTCACATAATGTATGGTTTGTAAGTAAATTACATTTTAATTATACCTTAATAATAACTTAAAAGGTATTTATTTGAACTATTAGTAATTCTGACTAAAAATTATTCCAATGAAGTGGAAAAATTCATATTTTTAACATTTAGAGGAATATTTCCTGAAGGTTATGGAAAGTAGAATTGCTATCTATATTTTCAATAGATAGCATATTTGTGACTTCCTTTTATTTAAATAGGTAATTATGCCATGTTGCTAACTAAAGCTTATGTGAAGGTTAAGTGTATCTCAAGTTGATTTTTCCATGTTTTCAACAATCCAACACTAATTATATTTAATATTTCAAATTTTTAATTAAAATTTTAAGTAATATACTGCCTACAACGATGAGAATTTTAAGAAATGATTCAACTCAATTAGCTGTGTGTGTGTACAGTCCTTCATCCCCAGTGCTCTGCTAAGAATTATTCCAGTTCTAATGAAATGCATTTTCTGTGGTTACAATTGCTCTTCACAAAATTAAGATGATAAAGAATTTTCTCCTCCTAGTATTTGAGGAAGTATTGCTATTTTGCCAGTTAGGGACCAAGAGTTACAAAAGTCACGTTCAACCACTTTATAGACAGGTAGATATAGAGTGTTAGTCAGCTTTTTGTTACTGTGACCAAAATACCTGACAAGAACAATGTAAGAAAGGAAAGATTTATTTTGGTTCATGATTGCAGAGGATTCAGTCATGGTTGGTCTGCTCCAAGGTGGAAACAACATAGTGAAATGGTATGTGTCTGATGGAGAGCTGTTCAGCTCATGGCAGCCAGAAAGCAGAGAGAACAAGCAAGTCAAGGACAAGATATGGTCCCCAAGGGCATGTCCCCAGTGACTTACTTCTCCAACATGCCCTGCCTGCCTACAATTACCACCTAATAGTCCACTCAAATTCCTAATCTATCAAATGGATTAATCCATTGTTGAAGGTACAATCTCATAATCCACTTTTTTTTCTTCTGAATATTGCTGTATTGCCTAACACATGAGCTTTTAGAGGAACATTCAAGATCCCAACCATAACATATAGCTACCAAAAATAATCAAAGTCTATGCCAGTATACCTAAATATTTGAAGAAAATAATTTTCTTTCTATTTGAGTACTATCCTATGGAGAAGGTTGAATTTTAAGGTCATATTTTCCATAATTTATTATAAAAATGATTTGTGAGTCTTGGGATATGTTTTATAAATTAACTTTCCAGAATCATGAATTAGTTTCAAATTAATAATACTTTTGAAAGGTTAGGATTTTACCTATTAATGTTTTAAAATGCTGCACATATTTTAGTTTATAAATCTGCAAAAGATACTTCTGCTAGAAGAAGATTTTAGTTCATAGTCATCGTGAATAAAACTTTCATGCTTAAAAAATCAGAAACATTTAGCTTTGTAGAACTTATCTTTCCCCCCCTTCACATTTGATCAGTTTATATGTATTGATGTATCCCCATTTTACTACCTTAAGCTTATATTTATTTCAGGATATAAATTGTTATGAATTACCCTCTTCTTAGGGAGCTAATAAACTTTCTAAATAATATTTTTTCAGGGTTCATCTTTCTAAATATTTCAAGGACTCCCAAGGTTTCTTACATAGATGGAAGACTGTATGTGTTTCAATCCCAAGATAATTGAATCATTCTCCCCCAAATGCACTACTCTTTGATTCTCTTCTGTTGTCCCTCTTATAAGGCACCAAGGCCAAGAAATCTGAGTATAAGAGTAAATGACCTTTTCATTGATGTTCATAGATTCTCTTCAGTAGTTTCTCAAAGAACTGTGCCAGCAGAAGTTTTAGCAATAATTATATGGTACCTACACACCTGGCCTTCCAGTTCCACTCTAAATATTTCACAGGCTTCCCGATCAGTGTTCTTAAAACATAACTAAGGGCCAGATGTCTGTCCTATTCAAGTCAATACCAGTCTATAATATATTTTCTAAATTTTTGGTTACATTCTGTCTTAAATAATCCCAAGTAAGGAGTGACAATAGCCTATTTCAAATCTCAGCTTATGAAACAGCTTTTTCTTCTCCATGGACACTGTCTAGTTAAAGATATATCCTTTTATATTATAAATAGGGTTAGATAATGCCTACCCAAATTGGTGTGGGTGATTTTCTTTACTCAAGTCTACTGATTCAAATACAAATCTCCTCCAGAAACACTCCCAAACATACCTAGAATAATTTTTACCGGCTGTGGTGGCATCTCTTAACCCAGTGAAGTTGACATAAAATTAACTATTAAATCTGCTAATGGGGCTGGGGATGTGGCTCAAGCGGTAAAATGCTCGCCTGGCATGCGCAGGGCGCTGGTTTCAAGCCTCAGCACCACATAAAAATAAAATAAAGATGTTGTGTCCACCGAAAACTAAAAAATAAATATTAAAAAATTCTCTCTCTCTCTCTCTCTCTCTCTCTCTCTCTCTCTCTCTCTCTCTAAAAAAAAAAAAATCTGCTAACACATCTACTAAGCAACATCTAGGTCTAAGGATGCAAGTTTAACTTAAGCTGACCATCATTCTACAGATATATTTAAAGTTAAAAGAAGTTTATTGTCATTGTAAATAATTCACTTCTACTGTATGAAAAGATAAGTATCATGCCAGGGACTATCATGATATCTATATTCTAACTCTGTAAGGTTGAGTGCCTCTTATCTGTTTTCTAAAACTCTAAAATTTGCAATCTCATTTCAATGCCTTTTTGAAAAGGTTGTTTTGAAGAATCTGGAGCATAATACAAGATAATTATAAATGACAAAGTTCTGTATAAATGCAAATTAATGATGGTAGAATTATTTGTAATATTATATTATAAATTAATTCAGGGTAGAGATTGACTTTAATGATCATTGTGGGAACCACAATGTTTACTATAGTGCCAGTCAGTATCTTGCATTTAGTGGCTGCTCAAAAAATAAAAATTCCCTAAAGGAAATAAATATATGAAAAAGAATGACATCATCTAGTCCCTTTTTTATGTGCCATCCCATGTAAGATTTGGTGACATGGTTGAAATTCTGAAAGATTTCAGTGCTGACTTATGCCATATATCCCTTTTACAAAGTAATCACTTTGAAGATAAGTGAAGGACTTAAAGACTGGGCTACTTTCCATTTGTTATTTCAAAGATAAGCCATTCCCAGAATTTTTTAAATTTTCTCACTTTTTAGTGCACAGACAGAATTTCCGAAATCAATTTTTGTTCTATAAAAACAAATTTATGAAATTGTATATCACTACATGAACATGTTTTAGCCAGTGAAAAATTGTGTTAGGATAAATGGGGAACATAAAATTCTTGCCTTTCTTATTATCTATTGCTTTTTCTCTGCGTTTTTGAGGATGTTGAGCTTTCTGAAATATATAAACAATTTAGTAATTTGCATTGCAAATAGATTGTAAGTAAGTGACCTTTGTAGAGTTTTTCTGCCTAGCGAGTCCCTGGCATGAGTCTGGATTTTTTTTTTTTTTAATGGAAGAAAGTCTAGAAATACCCTTTTAATTCTGTGCTAAGATATGAAGAGTATTGTCTCAGTTCTGCTACACTTAAACAGTATGTTTAACATACAGTATATGGTAATAGTGAAAAAGGGAAAATCAGAATGTATGTAATCATTATGTCCCCTTTTGTGTATAAAAAGAAAGTAGAGTATGTCAAAAATGTTATTCTTTCATGTCTATTAATATCAAAATGGACTAAAGAGTTGAAAGATTTAATGTCACCTATTAGCCTGAAAGGGGTTGTTGTATTGCTAATGTGAATGCTAATAGTTAAATAGAATAAAAAAGAACATAGGAAGGAGGCATCTCATTTTAAAAATCATAGTGTATTCCGTAAGTGTCAACTGCAAAGTAATTTTCCAGAAATGGTCTGATTTCCCCATCGACTACCATTGTAAAACTAGAGCTGTGTTCCTATAGAAAATAAATTTGGCCCCAGGTTATAATAAAACACTGAAAAATTCAGAAAACCCTATAAAATCAAGTATTTCAAGGCACAATTATCAGTTCCCGATAAAAAGTTCTATCACAAAATATTAATACCACTGGAGTGCATCTTAAACTAGTACACCACAGATAGTGTTATTATCCCCTTTCTACAATTCCAAGTCTGTTAAATTTTATTTTGGTGCTAAGTATTGAACCCAGAGGCACTTCATCAGTGATCTACATCCACAATCCTTTTTATTTTTGTTTTGGGACAGGGCCTAAGTTGTGTGGGACTTTGTACATTGCTGAGACTGGCCTCAAACTTGCAATCCTCCTTCCTCAGCCTCCAATGTAGCTGGGATTATAGGCATGCACCACTACACCCAACTTACTCTTATTTAAAAAATTGACTGGGTTCTCTTTATTTTTCATGTTTAGTGCACTTAACTTTCTCTGAAACATTCTTTTTGTTGTGTTTGTTTCAGTCCTAAGGGATTGAACCCAGGGGCTCTTTATGACTAAGTACGTCCCCAGTCCTTCTCATTTTTTTTTTTTTTGATTTTGAGATAATCACTAACTTTCTAAGTTGTATGAGAATCTTGGAGAGTACTTCATTTTTTACTCTAAGACAGTAACCATTTTTGTTGATCTCAGCAACTTCCGAACTTTTTCTGAAAGCATTGCAAATCCTGTTGGTTTTCTTTTTAAACTTCTATTGGCATTTATATACCTATTGACTATATTGATTTCATGTTATAATCCTTTAACAGGACTTATGAGATATTTTATACCTATGAATTTCACTAATTTGCTGAGGCTGGCCTCAAATTTGTAATCTTCCTGCCTCAGCCTCATAAGTCATTGGGATTACAGGCGTGTGCCACCAGCAAGTATCTGTGCTTACATTTGTTGAACACTGGATATAGGGAATTAAAATTGGATAAAGGGGGACTTATCAAGGCATATTTTTACAGATTCTTCTTTGAGCTCTGTATGTCTAGAGATAAAGGCAATTTTTTCCTCTGTGTATGGGATGGACAGTTCAGGATTAAGGGTTTTATGACCTGCTTCAGAGGCATTGTCAGACAATTTTTTTTCCACCTGCTTCAGGGAAGAACCATGAAGGGAAGGTATAAATGACATTCCTAATTCTGCTGTTTTCTCAAATGGCAAAGTACCATATTTTCAGGATAGTGTATAATGAATCTGATCACTTTCTTCCTTCTTCTCCCTCCTTCTGCTTTCTCTCCTTAAGCAGTATGGATAGTTGGTGTGTGTGTGTGTGTGTACTTGATATATGTGTGTGTTATACATATACATACACATACACACAAATATAACATATATAGAATTTACTATAGCCTCAGTATTTCTATATACTATGTATATTATAAAAGAAAATTTTATATATTTATTTTTCTCTAAATTTTTATTGCTATTCCTTTCTCATTATGTTACTCATAAATATATATAAAGTTATAAAAAATTTTAAGCTTACTAGTCAATATGACTCTAGCAAATAGTTTACTGATTGATTCTGTATACAACTTGCTGGAGACTAATTCATATGTCGATGATCTAACCATCCAGTACCTCAGAATGTGACTGTATTTGGAGACAGGACCTTTAAATAAATAAATAAGTTAAAGGAAATTAATTAGGGTGTGCCATAATCTAATATGATTGGTGTCCCTGAAGAAAGAAGAGATTACAACACAGACCACACAGGGGGAGAACCATATGAGAACACAGCAAGAAGGTAGCCATCTGTGAGCTAAGGAGAGAGACTTTATAAGAACCTCTCACAATTCTAGATTCGGGATCTATGAGAAAATAAATGTATATTGTTTAGCCACCCAGACTGTGATATTTTATAATGGCAGTCCTAGCAAATAAATACACAACTATTTGTGAAGTGCAAATATGTTTACAGAAGTGATTATTTAATTCAATTTCTATTGAGTGATAGCCTCTGAAGTAAGTCTTATTGGATCATGTTCCTTAACACAAAGCTACAGCTTTACAAAGAGTGCGAGAGACCAGTATGAAAAACTGTCCACAATGCACAATAACATGGTGAAGCTGTATGAGAATCTTGGAGAGTACTTCATTTTTGATTCTAAGACAGTAACCATAGAGGACTTTTTTGGTGACCTCAGCAACTTCCGAACTCTGTTTCTGGTGAGTAATATATCTGAAAGCATTGCAAATCCTGTTGCTTTAAAAAAAATTCTATTGGCATTTTATATACCTATTGACTATATTGATTTCATGTTATAATCCTTTAATAGGAATTGACAGATATTTTAAACCTATGACAAGGATAAAAATTGTTGACTGGCTTAATGTATAATGGGGACCTAACTGAATTATCTTCAACTTTAGGTATACAAGGGAGATTTTCTACCAAAATTTTATTGAAAATAAATAAATTGGTAATTAAATGACCTTGATTTTTATATAGCACAGTATTATACTTTTACTTAGCTTAAAAATTAATACCTAAAAATCATCTTTTACTTAATACATTAAAATGCTGTGATTTATGAACAAATTTTTTCTACAGCCTAAATGAGAAACTGTGATTTTAAATTGGATAATGTAAATGACCTTGAATACCTAAAGTTACTTTCACAATGTGGGCTTTGTTTTAAACTGCAACTATTGGGAATAATAGTAATATTACCATTAATTGGTAATGAACATTTAGGGTGAAAGTTATCCTAGAAGGAAAAAAAAGGCTTTGCTACATAAATGCTTCATTAATTCATCTCCTCAGAATTCAATAAATAAGTAGAAAATGCAGCATAGATTGATTATGATAGAAACAGAAAGATATGCACAATAATTGATATCAATCAGGTAATGGTCCATATATTTGAAAGAACTCTAGAGATTATACCCAATGGGAAGATTAGTTAGCAAACAAATTTTTGCAGTTTGAGGTATGTTTCTCTTCCAGAGCAGTTGTTTGTTAAATAAGGCTCCCTTTCATAGTCAGTGATGCCCTATGATATCACTTGATTTTGGTGTGAATTATACAATCTGTGGGATGTTAATATACTTATAGAAACCAAATTGTTTTCATATACTAACCCAAGAATACAAACCAGGGCACATGCCAACAGTTAAATGAGCAACTTTGGTAACAGAGGTTACAAGCTACACCAAAAACTTTCATAAATATTATCATTGGCTTTCATTTTTGCTGAAAATGTTAGCTGATTTTGGTCTTTGCCCCTTAACAGAGATACATATTTATCTTTTTAGCTGACCAATAATTAGTATAACATGTTGTACTTAGCAATAAGAGGGCTAAGAGACAGTAGTGGTCAAATCATTTTCAAAATTTAAAAGCTATCAATATGATACAAGCACATAAACACTCAGATTATATCTACCTGGATTATATTCCATAAGTAAAGAAACAGTACACTAGTCTTCCCTTACTTGTGTTTTCACTTTCCATAGTTTCAGTTATTCATGGTCAACTGTGGTCATAATATCAAGTGGAAAATTCAAGAAAGTTAAAAAACTCATGTTTCAAATAACTTTTATTATAGCTTATTGTTATAACTGTTTTATTTTATTATTAGTTATAGCTAATTTGTTACTGTGCCTAATTTATAAATTAAACTTTATGACAGTTACTTAAGTATATGTTTAAATATATATATATATATATATATATATATATATACATACATACATATGTGTTTTGATACATATGTTTAAATATATATATATATATATATATATATATATATACACACACACACACACATACATATAGATCTATAGATGTAATTTGGTATCATTTGTGGTTTCAGGTCTATGCAGAATATCTCAGAAAGCATCCTCCTCAAATAATAAGGAAATACTTAATGTTAAAAAGGAGTAAGAAACAAAAATATATACTTATTTGGCACATTTAAATGATAAAACAAAGTATTTTTTAACAAAACAATGCATGTGGGTAAATGGAGAAAAAAAGTATACAATTAATATTATCAAACTCCACTTAAAAACATCTTGTTTTAATAAGGACCAAGTCCTAAAACACTGCCTGTCACATTATATGCCTCCTCATTTCCCCAATAAGCAGAAACACATAGTCAATGCTTTATTTTTCCCACATGGCCGCATTTTTTTTATTGGTTGATCAAAACATTACAAAGCTCCTGACATATCATATTTCATATATTTGATTCAAGTGGGTTATGAACTCCCATTTTTACCCCAAATACAGATTGCAGGATCACATTGGTTACACATCCACGTTTTTACATATTGCTATACTAGTGACTTTTGTATTCTGCTGCCTTTTCTATCCTCTACTATCCTCCCTCCCCTCCCATCTTCTCTCTCTACCCCATCTACTGTAACTCATTTCTCTCTCTTTTTCCCCTTTCCCCTCACACCCTCTTATATGTAATTTTGTATAACAATGAGGGTCTCCTTCCATTTTCATGCAATTCCCCTTCTCCCATTCCCTCCCACCTCTCCTCCCTGTTTAATGGTAATCTTCTTCTCATGCTCTTCCTTCCTGCTCTGTTTTGAGTCACCCTCCTTATATCAAAGAAGACATTCAGCATTTGTTTTTTAGGGATTGGCTACTTCACTTAGCATAATCTGCTCTAATGCCATCCATTTCCCTGCAAATGATTTTGTTATTTTTTAGTTCTAAGTAATATTCTATTGTGTACAAATGCCACATTTTTTTTATCCATTCATCTATTGACAGGCATCTAGGTTGATTCCACATTCTAGCTATTGTGAATTGGGCTGCTATGAACATTGATGTAGCTGTATCTCTATAGTATGCTCTTTTTAGGTCTTTGGGGAATAGTCTGAGAAGGGGAATTGCATTTTTATAAAGACAATTCCTGTATTATAGTCTATGTCTAGCCATATTAGCCAGATGCTTGCTAAGAAGTATTCTTATGTTGCTTTTTAATCATAATGTTTTTTTTAAAAAAAATAAACCAATTCTGTGTCCTTGTGCAAGGCAAAAATGTGTGACTTTAGGTAAGTCATTTACCCTTTCTAGTTATGCATTTTTTGATGTACTTGTTTTTTTTTTTTTTGTCTTTATAAAATGAAAGGCTTTGAGTACTGATCTCTGAGAATTTTATTCCATTTTAGTATTCTGAGTCATGATCAGAATTTCAAAAATGGCAGTCATATCCATTATATCTTTTTCTTTGGGGGGTGCTATCTTCACTGCATATTTAGCTTAATACAAAGGAGAAATTTCTCATTTATCTTTCTCTTTGTAAATAATCTGACATCATTATGTCTATTTTCATGTGCATTAAACTTTTTGTTTTTGAGTTTCAAAACAAGTAACCAAATCTTACAAAGTGTCAATTAATATCAAATACTTACTAATGTAGTCTTGACCAGCTGTTGCCATTTGTGCCTTACATACAGTACTGCTACCACTTCCATCTACAAAATTTTAACAACATACTGCAAGAGAACTGGGTCTACAACTTATTAGCTGTATTTAACTTGGCTTGAGCATATAACCTCTCTGGGCATTGGTTTCCTGATCTGTAAAATATGAATGATATCCCTGCCGTGTCTTCTCGCCAATATGCAGCAAAACTTTGTAACCTTTGCTAAGCAGATGTAGATTATTAGTAGCCATTCTCTGATCTTTCCAGCAATTACTTAATAAGAGGGAGACCCTCATTGCTATACAAAATTACATATAAGAGGTTGAGAGGGGAATGGGAAAATAAGGAGAGAAATGAATTACAGTAGATGGGGTAGAGAGAGAAGATGGGAGGGGAGGGGAGGGGGGATAGTAGGGGATAGGAAAGGTAGCAGAATACAACAATTACTAATTGGGCATTATGTAAAATTGTGGATGTGTAACCAACGTGATTCTGCAATCTGCATTCGGGGTAAAATTGGGAGTTCATAATCCACTTCAATCTAATGTATGAAATATGATATGTCAAGAGCTTTGTAATGTTGTGAACAAGCAATAAAAAATAAAAAAAGAAAAAAAATAAATAAAATTCTCAAAAAGCAAAAAAAAAAAAAAAGAAACAACTTGATTTTGATAATGGTATGGTCCAGAGATAAAAGGAAGAGACTATCATTGAAAATCCTATCCATGAGTGGAGAAAGTAAAATAAATGCAATATTATTGAGTAAGTAAGTGTAATACATATCTAATACATACATAGTAATACATTAAGTTATGATATTAGCATGAAGGAAGAACTGCCTAATTCTGCATACACTGTCCAGAAAGCCTTCATAGAGAATTTGACATTAGGGCAGGGTCTGGAAAACTCCATAGGAGTTTGACAAGCAGATTTTGACAAGCAGATTTAAGAGTTTATACCTGATCTGTAAGACTCCTAAATCAACATCACCAACTTCAGTCAATCACTTGTGTTCACCATGTTCCTGTTTCATAGTGAGCTTGAAGTGATTTTACTCTCCCAGGGGAAGGAAGAACCCTGAAAGAGAGACAAAAATTGTAATCGCCTGAAGTTCCCATTTTCTTAGTGCTTTGTGTGTTTGGCCTCAGGGTTCTTAGTGCTAAAAGCATATTGGACTATAGATGGAAGCAATAAAATACCAGTAGTGCTGAGAAGAAAATAAGAGTTCTGATTCATGTGCTACCAAAAATTACTTCCAAATGAGCTCAGAGTTTCATCTTGGGAGATCTATTTGGCATGTGTAGCATAAACAAAATGCACATACCAAAAATTCTTCCTCAGAGAGAATGTCTCTAAGAGATGGGAAAAGCAGAAATAAACAAAAGTGGTTGACATTATGGATTAAGACCTTTTTTCAAAATAATCACATCAGATGAATAAAGGCAGAAATGGATAATTTCCATGGGATGCTGCTCTATAAATTATTAATATGATTCATACATTACTCAGCTAATGAGGATATTAAAGGTATCCAAAAGAAATGCATAGTATATTATTACACAGATATATGTTATTGGAAACATTTACAAATTTAGATTTTCTAGTTAGTTTTTCTGGGATTTCATCAGAGTTTTTAAAACTGCATATAATCTAGGCAAGATTAATTAACAACCACTAGATTCAAGTTGAATATTGTGTGGTAGAAAATTAAATTCCATATTTATGCAATGTATAAACATCTTGTTTGCTCATTCTCCTTTATGCTTCAGTCATTCTACTACTTCAAACAGTTGACTGCACAAACACTCTTTTTTCTTTTGAGATATTTTGAATAGAATATTCAAAATCAGTGAACCTTATATATTTCACTACCATACAATATCTTGCTTAGGCATAAAAATTAATTTCAGCTGTTGGAAAAATGTTTGAGGCAAGTATTATACTTCAATAACTTTCATAGCTCCAAATAAATTATAGAAAATACTTCTTTTCTCTTTTAAATCTGTCAGTCTCCTGCTGCTTCTGTATGTTTTTGTTTTGTTTTGTTTGTAATGAACAATATGTTACCCAGGCACTCAATAAATATTTGTTGTGTGTACCCCCATCTATACCTCATATACTAGAAATATATAGGGATAAGGCTTTGTAGAGTTATTAGATGCAATTGCATAATTTAGAAAGAAAATGTTGCCATTACTATTAATCATGCTAGCAGATTTCCCCTGAATCAAATAAATACATTCATCATTTGATAAATAAACATTGGAACACCTCTTAGATGAGCATTAAAATGGCTGTTAGGAGTAATACCAAATAATCATGGAGTTGTATGCCATTGTTCAGTCTTGCTACTTCTACCTTCTAGATGTCTTTTTAATCTATCCATTTGTCTCTAAGCTCACTAACACTATTTTGGTTCTGGGCCTCCACCATCTCTTAGCTGGACTGTAACAGTGACCTTATGTCTGGTATCTCCATCTCTGGGTCTACATTTATACATTACTTCCTTCTCTCTCTCTCTCTCTCTCTCTCTCTCTCTCTCTCTCTCTCTCTCCCTCCCTCCCTCCCTCCCTCATCCCTCCCTCCCTCCTTCTCCCCTCCTTCCCTCCCTCTTTTCAGTACAGGAGTGCTGGGGATTGAACCCAGGGCTTCTCAAGTGCCAAGCAAGCCCTCGACCTCTGAGCCATACACTAGCTCCTCATCCATTTCTATTTCTAATTTTTAATCCATTCATCACATTGTTACCAAGTTAAAAACAAACCAATATTTAAAAGAAAATATGATCTTAACTCTCCTTACTTAAGATTCTTTCATGACTTCCCTATATAGCCTCATGATCAACCTGATCTTTTAAAAAATAAAGTGGCATACAAAAGAACTATGCTTTAAGGCCAGACCATCTTATGATTGGTCCTGAATGAGCCACATTACTTACTCACTCTCCTCAGATTGGGAAAACTCAAATCTGGAAAGTAGAAGCAGCACAAGTCACAGCAAGTTCCTAAGAGGACCAAAGCCTCGCAGAACAGAGAAACTTTAGAAACACATTATCAAAACTAAAGGAAGGCTAAGAGGCTAGTGTGTGATTGTCACTATGCCTTAATTATTCCCAAAGCTGGTAAGCCATGGGAAATTATGACAACCAAGTTCAAACTTATGACAGTTCTCAGGGATATTCTTCCTTTTTATCTCAAGGAATTGTTCTTTAAAATCTGAACTTTTGGAGAGCTCCCTGTGTAGCCATGTTGCCTTTTGGAGATACTTATTGAGAATCTCTCATCTCTCTGAAGCCAACTTCCCATTTACAAGGCCTCAATCATCTCTAAATCTAAACTTTAATTGGAAAAGCAAAGTGAGCATCTGCACTTACTTAGACTCAAAGACTAAATTGATAATATACAGAAAATTTTATTCATTCATTAAAGGCAATTTGCCTTCAAAAAAGTAAGGATGAATTTTTGCATAAGAAGATTGTGTGTATAATTCCTGATCCAAAAAGACTTAAGTTATTTTGACACATTTAAAAACCTTTAATTCAAAAAGCTTCTGACATTTAAAGGAAACTCTAGTGCAGTACTGTTTATTAAAATGGGTGGACTTACGTAAGAAACCAAATAGGTTGTTTAGCCAAATAGGGTCTTAATCAACAATATAAACTGTTATCTAGAATTCCATGATCCAAAAATCTCTATTAGATGCCATATAAGTTGATTTCTCTTTGCTTTGCTAATAAAATGGTAATTAATATTATGAAAATGACCTTGAGAAACTGCAGACCCTGATGTGCCTCTTAAATAATTTAGTTTTCTTTGTAAGCTAAATGTCTTCCAAGTCTCATCACTTGGGAATTCAAAGGGAGGTTGCCTTAGTAACAATAATCCAAATAGTCCAAGTTATCTCATCTTTCCCCCCATAGGCAGGACTCAAGCTTTTGCAATCTACATTGCCACAGACACATCTGGAGTCATCTTATGCATGTTAAAAATGTCATCTGCAGTCACCATTTGACATTTGCTCACAAACAAGCTACTCAATACCCACTATTCTAGCATTGAACATCACAAAAGCCCCTGACCCTCCTATCTTGCTATAGCTCTAGTTCTTCTCAGCTAAAAATGTTTATTTTTCCTTGCAATGCTTCTTGGGGTCACCTTCAATGATAATTCTATGTGTGGGCCAAGGGTGCTTTCTACTGCTCCAGTTTTGTACCAATACTTGAAGTACCCCTGTGGTATTGCACTCAGTGCAGAAAGAAGTAGCCATGTGTCACAAGACACTTCAGAAACAGTTCCTTTCACTTCTCTTCTGATCCCTTTCTCCTTGGGGGATTTAGAAAATGTTTCAAGTCTTAGAGACCTAAAGGGGATCCTAATATCATAAACCCCTCCTTTTCCCTCCTTCCTCCCTTTTGTCCAGGCACTGGGGCATGTATCTTCCTTTTCCTAGAAGCCAGGAACAAATAAAATGCCAGAATAAATCCTTTCATGCAAATAGAGCCCTAAGGGCCCACCAACTCCCTCTAGTTAATCATATACACTCAAATAATTCCCTTTGAGCTCAGCTGGGACCACCCAGGCTACATAGCCTTAGGTTTATTTTGATCTATTGCAACTCTTTGAAAATAGGCGATCCATGTAAAATATATGGTAACTCTATTAAGTAGAATATTTGACCAGAATACCTCATTCCCCAGCTGTGCTGAAGAGCAGACTTTACTGTATTTATATATATATATATATATATATATATATATATATATATATATATATTTGAATTTTTCTTTGGAAGAAGATGTCACCTATCAACTGCTGTATTCTCTTTGACTGTTTACTTTGGGCCAGAAGTGGATGTCCTATTTTTCTGATATGATTGTTCTTTGTATAAAAAAGTTAAATATTATATCATAAAGAACTAAAGGAATATGTAATAATGGTACACACAATTTAAAGAATACCCAAATTCCCCAACATCATAAAAATGCCTACTGGTATGAATGATTGTAAAATATGTATACATTTTAGGTTAACATTATAAAACTTAAAAGTATCATAAATGTTTCCAAAAATAGTTCTAATAATTGTCAGAATTTTGTATGACAAGCTAAATTTTGCCCTTTAAAAATCCAGGACAATGTAATAGTTAACAATGAAGATATTAACAAAATTCCTTAAATGCCTTTTGAAGTTTAGTAAGAATTAGATCCAGAAAATAAAATGGAATATCTAGTTCTGGTAACACTTCATGTATGATTTTTCATAGAAGTTTTCCCTCTAAAGAAGTTACTATTGAATTATGTCCAAATACCAGGAAGTGGCAAAGTTATTAGATAAGGAAGCAAGTGTACAAGCTGACCTTTTCTTAGGATCTTGAGACTGACCAAAGGTACTTCAAGATATCTCAAAGGTATGTATCAAAGCATGCCTTTTATAACCTGAGCCTGAAGATCCTTGAGGTTAATGCTACTGGTGCTTTTTTCAGCTTGATGAGTATTTCTTCATTCTCTTTCATCTTTGTTCACTAATCAATTTTTTTTTATCAGAAAAGATGCCCTAGCCCCTGTGTAAGGCAGTAAAAGGCAAGACTCTTCCATTACATTGGGCCCACTGAGTTCCCTTTGTCTAATATACCCACTCCCTCTTCTCCTCCATCATTCCTCATTTGTTGATCACCTTGTTTGAGTTACTTCCTCTAAGAAGCCTACCCTAATACTCACAATTTGGACATGATAATCCCTTCCACATACTTTTACACCTCCATACTAGCACATTTTGTTCTTCTCCAGATCCTCAGTGATTAGCACTATGATTAGCCTACTATGAGCCAAGCCATGCTAATAACAGGAAATATATTGAATGATTCAGTCCATTAAGAAAAAATGAATGAACCAAGCAACCAACAATCACAAAAATATCATAATGATTGCCCACTGGAGCCCCAGTCTACTGGGAACAAATAGTAATAAAGCAATAATAAATGTATATAAAGAACATGTTAAGCACAGGGGAAAGACACATTTTATTCTGTGTGATTTAAGTAAGCACCTAAGACAAAGTGACATGTGAACTGGATCTTTCTTTTGCTACTATATAACCTTTCATATTTAAAGAATTCCTTTCCTTTTTGTTCTCCCCAACCTCATTTTGGTGTTTAAGTTTAATGGTAAATATATGTTGTCTCCTAGTGTTCCATGATGAGTTCAAAGTGGAAAAACAGCTATTTTATTGCCAGAGAAGCAGTTATCAGGTAATTATTATGATCTACAGGTTATCCACCATATGCTTGGATGAGCAGTAACCAAGCTTCAATTACTTCTTATTGATTGACAGCTGTCCTGAACAATAGGACAATCAATGTAGATTATCTAGGGCAAAAGCAACTGCTGAAGGACTGATTCCTGTGGTGTTCATTTAGACCAGTGCTTCTCGCCAATGGACATTTTTCAAGGTCTAGAGAAATAACTAAGGAGGAGGTGATACTGGCATCTAGTTTGTAAAACTAGGGATGCTGCTAAATATCAGTAATGTACAGGATGACCTCCCTCAACAAAGGAATATCTGGCCCAAAGTATTAGTAGTGCTAAAGTTCAGAAACCCTGTTTCAGAGTTATCTGCTAATGATTTGATTTTTTAGGAATCCTTTGGAAAATAATATGCAGTGATCCAAATAAGTAAGAAAAATCTGTACTAGTAAATTAATAATGCAACTGTTAGTCACATTGATTTAATATTTTAAAGATAATTTCAATTACTTATTTGATCACCATATTATTTTATTTCTTTTTTTGTATGGTGCTAGGGATCATTCATGCCTGCAAATTTTAGGAAAATTACAAAATATAGATATAAAAAGAAAGAAATAATGTTTCATCAAGAGATAATTAATATGAGTACCTTGGCATATATCCTGCCAGCCAATTCCCTGTGCATGTATGTATAGATATAGATATAGATATATACATAGATATATAGATATAGATTGTGAAATTGTTTTTCTAGTAACAACAGAAAATCTTATGAAAATGTGGTCCTAAATTATTTGGTGGCTTACACATATATGGAAATGTCCATCGACATTCAGTGGATAATGCCATTGGTTGTGTCTTCAGTTGTGAATAAAAATCTTAATATTATTTCCTGATGTCCTTTTAAAAATACCTTGTCTTTAAAGCATGCTAATAATTCTGATTTTTTGGAAGCCACCTGTGAATGGACCAGTGAAGTCTTGTTTTCTCTTTTTCTTTTTTTTTTTTTGTATAATATACACATCAAACTGCCACTTAGCAAGGGGTCTTTAATTAGTAATTGATGACTGGCTAGTTGGTTCAATTTATACTAATATTTCCTTATCATCTGTTTGTCTCTGCTGTGTGCTTGGTTTCAAAATTATTTACCACACCTAGGATGTCATTTCCATTTTTTAATGCAAGTTGTTAATAATATAAAAGTTTATAGTTAATCACAAAAATCCTTAACAACAGTAATATTATGATTTAGAATGAGAACAAGTGTCTTGAATGTATCTGTGTATGCATTTTGTTTTTCTTGCATTTCTTCTTATTTTCTTCTTGAATCAAATTTTTGACATCATGGGATATATATAGTCTCTTAAACTTTTCTTCTTTCCTTTTTTTAAGACCTAAAACATAATAATTTTACTGATGAAACAACTATTTTTGTTCATATGTCAGTTTTGATTTCAGTTTCTGCAAGCATTTGGTTTCATGATATTCAGAATTTTCTGGCTTTCTTCATGGGCTATTGGGCAGACCAGAGATTGCACAGTATTCCTAAAAGGCCTGAGAATAGACCAGTCATCCATTCAAATTTTGATATTTTGAAATGGAAGATGCACAAAGTTGATTATTCTTTAGGAATCTTGTAAATTCCTTGTTCAAACTAACAGATTACTCAGTGGTGTAGTTGGAATCATTTTAGTTGACTTTTCCATATTTCATAAATAGTGCACAAAAGAGCCAAACTTTTTCTTTTCATTTTTCTTTTTCTCTCTTTTCCTGTACTAGGGATTGAGCCCCCAGGGCGATCTAACATGAAGCTGAAGCTGTAGCTATACCACCAGCTTTTTTTTTTTTTTTTTTTTTTTTTTTTTTTTTTTTTTTTGAGACAGGGTCTTTTGCTAAGTTGCTTAGGGACTTGCTAAATTGCTGAGGCTAGCCTTGAATTTGTGATACTTCTGCCTCAGCCTCCCCAGTCTCCCCAGTCTCTGGAATTACAGGTGTGCTCCATCACATCCAGCTATAACCAAAATTATTTATCCTGGAAGCAGTATAGCTTGGAATAGTGTGTGCATGTATATGGAGATATATATGTGTGGGGTGGGTGGGTGGGTGTGTATTTTCTCTCTCAGTTGTCTTTGATCTTGGAGTAAAAAAATGAAAGCCTCAGGTACAACAGTGATTAAGAAGAGCTGAACGAAAAAAAAAAAAAAAAACACGACTGAGTTGGGTCATACGGTGGTGCATGCCTGTAATCCCAACAATTTGAGAGGCTTAGACAGGAGCATCCATCACAAGTTTTATGCCAGCCTCAGCAAAAGCGAGGTGCTAAGCAACTCAGTGAGACCCTGTCTCTAAATAAAATACAAAATAGGGCAGATGGTATGGCTCAGTGGTAAAAGCAGCCCTGGGTTCAATTCCCAGCACCAAATAGAAAAAAAAAAAGGAAATTAAAAATGTAAAAAAGAAGAGCTAAACAGATAATTATCTAAAATGTGGCTACAATCTTAAACATAACCATAGTGACCAATATAAACTCCAGATGAGAGATATAGGTTGATATCCCTCACAATCTTGAAAGTTTATTTTGAATGATAAATATTTTTAGTGCTATAAGCCATCTTTCCTCATCAAATGACATCTGCAAGAAAGTATTTCCTAAAGTATTTGCTTTTTCATTTAAAATAGGAGATTTATAAATAAAAATTCAATTTAAGGTGATTCCTCTGTAATACATCTTGATCATGTGGATATTTTTTCATACTATATTGAAAGTTTACAAATAGAATATTTTAAAAGAAATATGCTTCTATAACATTTAAACATTGCTTAGGCAAAATATATTTTAGGTAACCCTTTAGGTAATATGATTTAATAAATAGGCCAAATCAATCTATATACTGTAACTGCTTGCATATGTAGATATTATGGTCAAGTATTTTTGTGTCTGAAAATAATTGGTTTAATTTTTCTTTTCAACAAGCATGTTTCAGTGTTTGCTCTTTTTCATAGTGCTATAAGGATGCTTTTGGCTGCCAAGTGAAATTTTAACAAAAATTGGCTTAAAAATATGGTTTTACTGTCTCATATCACAAGAGGGATGGAGATAGAGGCAGTTAATTCAATATCTTAGTGATATCATCTAGGAAATGAGACTTCCCAGATATGTCTGTTTTGTCATTGTTACCATTCTGTTCCTTTGTTGCAAAATGGCTGCAGTTTTTTCAGGCATGTCATGCAAATATGATGATATCTAGGAAAGAAGAGGATATTGCCTCTCATAAAGCTGTTTTGTATTAGGGAGAAAAACTTTTCCAGAAGCCTCTAGGAAATTTTTTTCCTCTGCATTCTGTTTTCTACAATTGTGTCACATGCTCATCCCTATACTAATCACTGTCAAGGACAATCTTAGAGTAACTGTCATCAACCCCTGTGTCTAAAATAGGGCCCTTCCCCTGAACATGTGCCTGTGCACAGAGTGAACAGCAAAACAAATTCAGGGCACTGTCAGCAAGTAAGGTTGGTACTGAAGAAATAGGGGTAGGCTACAAAAAGTATCACTACAAGAGATGACATAAAAGTAAATTGTTGTCCAGCATTGTCAAAAGTTCCAAACTGGCAAAATACAAATTAATGTGTTTTGTTTGTGAAATGCATACTTGCAATTATTAAAGTATTTAAAACTACCTTGGGAAGTATGAATGTAAATAGAAAACATAATGTTATGGTTTAGATACTGTGTCCCCCCAAAGCTCACATGTGAAACAATGAAAGAAGGTTCAGAGGAGAAATGATAGAGTTGTAAGAGTCTTAACCCAATGACTGAATTAATCCCTGATGAAACTAACTGAGTAGTAACTGGAGGCAGGTGGGGTGGACGTGTCTCTGGGGTATATATTTTATATCTGGAAAGTAAAGTCTTTCTCTCCCCTTTCTGTTCATCATGTGAGCTGTTTCGCTCTGCCAAAGTCTTCCTTCCAAGATGTTCCTGCCTCACCTTGAGCCCTGAGGAATGGTGTCTGCTGTATATGGATTGAAACCCCTGAAACCATGAGCCCTAAGTAAATCTTTCCCCCTCTACAGTTCTTCTGCTTGGGTCTTTGAGTTACAGCAGCAAAAAAGCCAACTAAAACATATAATCTGTTCATTTTCAAGTTATCCTTCCCTGTTTGTGTTTTGTCTTTTACTTGTAGGAGACAGTTCTACTTTTCTAGCTTGCTTGCTTACATTCTTGCTTTTTCTCATTCATTCATTCAACAATTATTTATTGAGTGCCTTCTAAGTGACAAGACACTATTCCAGTCAATGGCATGATGTCTGTAACTTACTTTAGTAAATCTCTACCCTTCTGGCGCCTGAGTTGTAAAGAGGGTGAGTGAGATATTAAACTCATTCAAATAATAGACATAATTATTAGGAAAATTATTCTACCTGTTTGAATATAAGTGGTTAGACAAAAGAAACAATGTCAAATGGAATGGCCAAATGATAATGGCTGGAAGGTTTCAACATTAGTTACAAGGTTCTATTGTACAATCAATATTTTAAACTAAGATTTAAATTTTGACATTATAGATTTGTCCTTAAATGCAGAGTTTTCAAGTTTAGAAGACTCCACTAGTTATATTTGGATGATTTTCATAATCTGTGGTGACTTTAGTACACCTCTCTTTCCACTGATAGATCTTCCAAACCGAAACTAAACAACAACAGCAAAAAAAAAAAAAAATAGAACTCAATAAAACAATTGATAATTTAGACTTAACAAACATACATAGAATATTCCATCCATCAACGAGCAAATACATTTTCTTCTCTGCAGCACATGGATCTTTCTCCAAAATAGACCATGTGTTATTCCACAAAGCAAGTCTTAGCAAATACAAAAAACTAGAGATACTACCCTGCATTCTAATTTACCATATGGAATGAAATTACAAATCAATGATAAAATTAAAAATAGAAGCTATTCCAAAAACTGGGGACTAAATAATATGCTTTTGAATGACACATGGATAAGAGAAGACATCAGGGAGGAGATTAATAAATCTTAGAGGTAAATGAGAACTCTAGTACAACATATCAAAATCTCTGAGACACTATGAAGGCAGTGCTAAGTAGAAAGTCCATTGCAATAAGCTCATTTATTAAAAGAATTAAAAGTCAACAAATAAATGGTTTGATATTACATCTCAAACCCCTAGTAGTTAGAAGACAGGAAATAATTAAAATCAGGGTGGAAATCAATGAAATTAAAACAAAAGTAACAATTAAAAAATTGAAAAAAGCTGATTTATGAAAAATAAATAAAATTGACAAATCCTTAGCCACCCTAACAAAAAGGAGAGAGAAAATTAAAATTTGTGATGATAAGGAAATTCCATGGCAGAAACTATTGAAATACAGAAGACAATTAGAAACTATTTTGAAAATTTATACTCCAGTAAAATAGAAAACCTCTAAGACACCCACAAATTTCTAGAGGGATATGATCAACCCACACTAAGTCAAGAGGGCATACACAATTTAAACAGATCAATTTCAAGAAAGGAAATAGAAGATGCCATCAAAAGCCTACCAACTAAGAAAAGCCCAGGACCAGATGGATCCACAGTTGAGTTCTACAAGACCTACAAAGAATAATTAACATCACTACTCAAATTATTTTATGAAATAGAAAAGGAGGGAACCCTTCCAAACTTATTCTATGAAGTTAGTATTATCTTGATACCAAAACCAGGCAGAGACACATCAAGGAAAGAAAATTTCAGACCAATATCCCTGACGAACATAGATGCAATAATTCTCAATAAAAATTCTGGCATCTCACATACAAAAAACATATTTAAAAAATAATGCACCATGATCAACTGGGGTTCATTCTGGGGATGCAAGTTTGGTTCAACATATGGAAATCAATAAATGTAATTCATCACATCAATAAACGTAAAGATAAGAATGGTATGGTTATATCAATTGATGCAGAGAAAGCATTTGACAAAATACAGCACTCTTTCATTTCAAAACAATAGAAAATCTAGGGATAGTAGGAACATACATCAACATTGTAAAAGCTATCTATGTTAAACCCAAGGCCAACATCATTCTAAGTGGAGAAAAATTGGAAGCATTTCCTCTAAAAACTGGAACAAGACAGTGATGCCCTTTTTCACCACTTCTATTCAACATAGTCCTTGAAATTCTAGCCAGAGCAATTAGACAGACAGAAGAAATTAAACGGATACCAATAGGAAAAGAAGAACTCAGATTATCATTATTTGCTGATGGCACAATTCTATTCTTAGAGGATTCAAAAAACTCCACCACAAAACTTCTAGAATTAATAAATGAATTCAGCAAAGTAGGAGGATATAAAATCAATACCCATAAATCAAATGCATTTCTGTACATCAGTGATGAATCCTCTGAAAAAGTAATTAGGAAAACTACCCCATTCACAATAGCCTCAAATAAAATAAAATACTTGGGAATCCTTATGTGGTATATAAGAAAAAAAATGAATTCTATCCCAGTTGAGAGTAGGAGTATTGCCAAGGTCTCTATCATATCAGTTAAATAACTCTAGCATTATCTTCTGTAATATGAAGGATATGCAAATCAAGAAATTAACTTAGGAGTGTGGCACACTGCCTACTTTTAGATACAGGTCAAGTTCAAAACTTGAAAGAGGAAACTCGTGAGAGACATCTGTCCTTTTCCACTGCCATCTCTAAATGTATGGTTCTTGTCACTGTTAATTAAAGATGTTAAAGCCTTTCCTTTTTTAAGAGAAAAAACAAAACAGTATTTTTGGTTGTAAAAATACTAATTTTCAAAATACCATTTCAATTCAATGTCTATTTCTTCTACAAGGTAACCCAGATATCTTTTTTTAGGAAGACAGACATTAATATCCTCAAATGGATTTCCCGGCAGGAAGTTCTGACAAAAGATGAGATGTATAGCAAAGGATGTAGTGGAGTAAAAGCATATTTTTAGTGCCAAAAGTATGAAAAATTATAAGGAACTTACAAAGACATTTAGTTCATCTTGGATTCCTTCCCCCTGGTCCTTGTTCGCTGCCAACTGTCAGCTAGTTGATCTGATAAACTAATGCAGTACTAATGTGTCACTCATTCTGTATTACATACATGCCCTTTAAATTCAGGACAATGCTTTAATGCAGCAGAGCAATTCTGTCAAGAACTTCTTGCAGCTCAGCTAGCTGATTGAGGAAATTCTTGGAAAAAGGCAGCCTTTCTTCTATTGCTGAAAGAATATCAGCTATGTAGTTATCTATCCTTTCAGGGTCTAGGATTCCCCTCCCCCATTAAAAAGCAATTCAACAGTTTAACCTCTTATGGTCTCATAATCCAGCTTTATGGTTTTGTTTTTCAAACTGGCATCCTTCTGGGAGTGATCTCTCCATTGAAGATCTCTCCATTGATCTCTCCACTTTGTTCTCTTTATTTTTTGAGACAAGGTCTTGCCAAGTTGCTTAGGGCTCTCTAAATTACTGAGGCTGGCCTCAAACTTGAAATCCTCTTCCCAAAGCCTCTTGATTTCTGGGATTACAGGCATGTGCTACCATGCTCAGCTCTATCAAATGCAGTCCCTCCTTAAGAAGGGAGATCACTTTTGACAGGATGGAAAATTGGTATTTCATTGTCTGAGTTGTGGTATCAGCTCAGTTGTTGATTTATCTTCTCCTTCCATGTGACACTGAGTTTTTTATATATTGCCCTTTAGGCAGAAATTCTGTACTCATCTTGTATAATAAGCAGGATGATTACAGGGGGGTGACCCCAGGCTTGTTATATGAGCCAAGTCATGCTCAACTGGTAACCCAGATGTCACTTATTCATTTATAGAGACAAAAGACACTTAGTGCATGTAGTATTGTATTAAACAGTAAATGATTCGTATTCCCTACCCCCCATACACTGCCTATCATCTAAGACACATATAGCCTGTCACAAGAACAATCTTTTTTTATAATAATGGCAATATTTATTGGGTTTGATTTTATTTTCCATAGAAATATCTTCTCAGTCTGTTTGGATCTCCCTCCTTCATTCTTAAATAGAAGCCTAAGGCTCTATCCTTAGGCCTACATAATTTTTCCTGGGTACTTTTTGTCTAGTCTCCTATGCTTTCCTGAGTTTTAATCTTGTTCTTTGACTTTAGAATCAAGTTTATTGGCTGTTGGATACCTGTAACCAGATTCAACACAACTGCCTCAAATTCAGCATATTCAAAATGGAACCCATTACTTCTCTTTCCACCGTGCTACCATATTCTCATTGTTAAATGACTTGGTATCTTCTTTTCTCTTGCTGTTCACACCTTTTGAATTTCTGATTTATGCTGATTATATCTTAAATATATTTCCCAAATCCATCCTATCTTCATCCTCGTTTTAACTGCCCTAATTCAATATTCTTCATCCTTCCAACTAATCTTTTCAGTTGTCCTGTGTTTTACCTTAGCACTTTCCAAATTCTCTCTATGCTACTGTCAATTTTGGGGGGTTTTGTTATTGTTGTTGCTGTTGTTTTCTAAAACACAGGTCTCTTAGAGACACTCATGTCAGAAACCTTCAGTGGCTTCTCATGGGTGACTGTATAGACTAAACTAGCATTTGGAAACCTTTCACATTCTAACTCCTCTCAATCACTATACTTTGCTTGGAGTGCCATCAAACTTGCAATCTTTCTTCCACTTGGTGAAATAATTTTCATCCTTCAAGACTCCATTTAATGGCTACTTTCTCAGTTATGTCTTGCCTAATACTGTCTCCCTAACTCCAGGGAGAATTAATTGCTCCTTATTTTGTATACTCATATCACATTGTGAATATGGTTGTTATAACACCCTGTTTATTATAATTGGTGATGTACAGACCAGCCTTTTTTATTCCATGAGTGTCTCTGGAGTAAATGTGTCCAGTTGTCTTTTAATTTTTATTAGCAGAGTGTATGGCACATAGAAGTAACCAGCAAATATTTATTGATTGGTAACCATGTTTGTAATTGGTAGTCATGCTGCCCCCATACTAGAAATCTAATAATAAATGGACTTTTTGATTAATGCTTCAAAACCCTCTAGCTGTTTGCTTTTTCTCTTCCCTTCTCTCCCTCTCTGCTAGTTTACCCAAGCCTGACATTATTTTAGTCACTCCTTTGATTCTTCATCACCATTGATTCAGCAATTATTTGGGTGAAGTACTTAAAAACTTGTCTACCTTTACCCCCTTCACTCTTTTAAGTTATAAAATCCCAAAGTGAAAATCCTTTCTAGGTGTGACACTTGAGCAGAGCTAACTATAAGAAGTATCTTAACATTACTCCATTTTATTTGTACATTCTTGTAGCAAACCTCTCCTTTGCCACTGTCACTTTGTGATTTACTATTCATTTATGACCAGCTATGACCCTTTAAAAATTCATTATTTATCCATAGCCAGTAACTCACCTGCTTGTGTCTCTAGGATTTTTTTCTCTTCATGATAAAAATTATTACAGAAGGACTATTCTTCAAACATATACCTGATCTTTCTACTTTCTCTAGGTCTTGCCATCTTCAAAGACCCTTTGAAGAGAAGAAAAAATTCAACTTCTCTCTTTTTGGGGAGTTGGTAATTTAAAAGAACTGAAATAGTCATAAATTTTATGGGATAAAATCTAGTCATACTAAATTGCTTAGGTGTAACAAAGAGTGTCCTGTTTTACCTTCATGGATGCTTAGTATAAACATACAGTATTCAGAAAGTATCATTGAGATTTCATTGCACCAGAATATCCATGAGTCAAAAAGTCTTTATTTGGAAGTTCACATTGAAAGAAGTCAAGCCTAAAAATATGACGTCTATTATTGCAAAGTTTTGTACAGGAAATAAAATTCAGTGTGTCTATAAACTCCCTAAATCCTTGTGTTAGTTATTTGTCCAATATGTCAAGACTAATGGAAAAATCCCTTTATACCAATAAATAAGGCAACTTAAGCAGAAGATTCATGATGAGGCCAGAAAACTCCTCTATAAATAATGGCATATTACCCAGAGAGGAGGGAGGTAAAGGAGAGGGCAGTAGATCATTAGCATAGTCAGAAAGGGATATTCCCATCAGTAAGTAAGAGTGGTAATTGGCCAAATCTAGGTCATCATCAAGGATATAATCACAAGTGAGATGTGTTTTACATTGTGGAATGTAGCTAGAGTTTGCATATACAGATGGAATGGCTTGCTTCCCAGAATGCAATCACTAGTATATAGCAGTGCCCTTGTTATTTCTAGTTTAGAAAAAAGGATTTTAAAATAGAATACCTCAGATTCCTACCTCTGTATCATTCAAATCGAATTTTTAAATGATCCAAACTATATTGTTTTCAGATATTTTCATAGATCAACTCTTTCTGCTGTAGCAAACCCAAGATTCAAGGTGTCAAAGAGAGACATGAAATTATATATTCATTTTATTTTTCTTGTTTTATAATTGAATGACTCAAACATGAATACCTATGGAACCAGATTATACTAGAATAGAAACTTAGACATTCTCTATTGGTTTATATCATAACTCAGGCTTCTGGTATATTTTCCCTAACCCTTCAATAACTAACTAGCTAATCTTTCAAATAATTTTCTAGAGATACCCATTTCTTAATTTGACTTGACTTCATTGCTTTGCCATCCTTACCTTTAAATCATTTTAAATTCTCAGAGTTTCTTTAAGCATAAACACAAGTCCTGTTTTTCTGACTTGTGGAAATCTGGAAGTTATCTAATAAACCTTGCCCTTTAAATATTCACTTCAGGTCCATAGATATAGTTCTAGCCCTTAATCCAATTTTCCTTGAAATTAATTATCCATCTTTTGTTCATTGCTTGGCATTTCTCAAACTTGTAGTTCTTCTCTTATGCTTCATCAGATTTTTTTTTCAGGTTTGTATATATTACTTAAACAAGGAAAGATCCAGATTTGTGAGGCCTGAATTTATAAGTGAATCTGCCTCTGCACTTGTAGTTGTTCAGCCCACAAATGAAACATAGCTTTTCAAAAAGGCCAAACTAGCAAAGAGGAAAACTCTAAGTAAGAATGTTTTTATCACATATATGTGCTAGGCTAGTATTTACACTTAATTAACCAGCACTGTCTTCCTTAAGAAATAGTTATTATATGCCTCCTTTGTATCAGGTACTCTATTAAGCTTACAGTTAAAACTACTTATCTGAATAGAATACCACTCCTGAAGCAAACTAAACCAACACAGAGTCTGCCCTTTTAGAGGCTGTAAAACTAAGCCAGGCTTAAACAAATGTGCATAATGGAAATATGCAGATATCTGAATGCAGGTTGAATGTGCAACAGACTCATTATAGATAAGAAAGGATGTATGTATCATGTGGTGGTGGTTAGTGAGAAGCAGCCCTCCCTCAGAGTCTCCAGTTTAAGGAAGGAGAAATTTTAAAGATAGCCTTGCTGTCTTCTGTCTTCTAATTACTGAAAATTTCATTTCCCTTACCAGCAATATTATACACTGGTATCAGGGTTAATTTGTGGACAACTGAGTGCTGTGTTCCTGTACCTTTTCATACCTCATCAGGGTTCCTATTATGTGTTGCTTAGTTTCCATTAATTTTTAAATTATATATATATATGTATATATGTATATATATATATATATATATATATAATATATATATATATATATATATATATAAATTTCTCTACATATGAAATTGTAGAGATATTTCTCTACATATGAAAATGACCCTGATTGTTCAGATATCATCAATAAAGTGAGAGGTTTTATCCCATAATTACTGGAAGAACATCTTTCTCTCAATAATTTGGAAGATAGGGCAACATAGCAGCAAATAACCACTTTCTACTTAGATGAATACAGCATTCTGGTGATCAAGATAGCTTTGTGAAGAGCAAATTGAGCAAGGTCATTTTCATTTACTTCAAAAACAGAATCAGTGTCCATATCCAAGAATAAGAAAAAGAAATATCTCTTTATTTGCTGAGGTGTTTATTCCCTCTCGTGTGACATTCATTCTCAATGATAATTTTAAAAAGTACGATCTAGCCATGCTTAGAAGCATGCATCTGTAATCTCAGCATCTTGGAAAGCTGAGGCAGGAGGATAGCATGTTCAGAGCCAAATTATGGAGGCCCTAAGCAACTTAGTGAAACCCTGTTTCAAAATAAAATAATAATAATAATAATAATAGGCTAGAGATGTGGCTCAGTGCCTGTGGGTTCAGTCCTTGGTACTGAAAAATAATGATGATGATGATCTAGAATACTGGTTTAGGTGAGAGTAAGATAATGCCCCAATTGAGTCTGAGAGACAGACCAAAAGAAGACTAACACTGCTACTGCTTCTTTGGATGACCTCTAAGTGCCATGAGTGAAGAAGTCTTGCCTATCATACTTATTACTTATTCCCCCAGGGACTAGAACACGCTGTGACAATACATGATAGACAATGAATGAGTAAATAGCTTTAGTATCTCAGTGAAGACATCACTGGATATTAATCATGTTACTTTCTCTTAGATTTATTGCTTCCTTGCCTCTTCTTCCTTTCCCTGAATCTCCCATCACCCAAAGGATAGATAAATGGCAATATGTCCAGAGAGATTTCTAACACTTCATTAAAAAAGAAAATAGAGCTGGGTGCTGGGGCGTATGCCTGTAATCCCAGTGGTCAGGAGACTGAGGCAGGAGCATCACAAGTTCAAAGCCAACCTCAGCAACAGTGAGGTGCCAAGCAACTCAGGCAGACCCTGTCTCTAAATAAAATACAAAAAAATAGGGCTGGGGATGTGGCTCAGTGATCAAGTATCCCTGAGTTCAAATCTGGTACCCCCCCAAAAAAATAAGAAAATAAAATTTTAGTTAATGTGTATGTTGCATCATAAATAGGATCAAGTTCAGTTAGGAATTAGTAAAATATAAATTAAAGACATCAAGCAAGTATCATAGATAAAGACATACACAAATTCTCTTGAAAAAGATTAATTTTAAGTGGAACAATATTAACTATGCATCATGCAGTATATGAGGTGTGACTATTTTTTAAAGAAGACAAATCAGGAATGTCTAGAATCAAAGGAGTTTTATATATTTTGTTTTCTTTACTGAAAGATAATGGCATTGCCTTAAATATTTACAGAACTCCTGTTCTTGATTTCATTAAGAGTTATGCCATATAATTTTGATCTTTCCATCCATACATAATCTTTGCAATTTTAGAATGGATTTGATTTTTGGAAATAGCCAAAAGTGATATTGAGGCAAGTTCTTTTCTTTTTCTTTCTTTTAAATTTTGAGACAGTTCTCACTAAGTTGCTGGGCCTCACTAAGTTCCTGAGGCTGGTCTCAAACTTGTGATCTTCCTGCCTTAGCCTTGCAGGTCACTGACAATCCAGACATATGCTAGAGCTAAGCTTCAGGAATAAGATATGTGATACAACCAGGTAAAAAAAACCTCTGGTCAAAATTAGTGTAAATCTAAGTAATTAGAATGATTTCACTTGATTCAGAGGTCAACCCTAAGAGAGGAGCTTCAACCACTGAGTAATGGTCTCACCAAAAAAAAAAAAAAAAAGTTAATTCCTTCCCAAAGACAGGATTCATGATTTCAACAGTTGTATTGGAACCAGTCTTATAAATTTACAGTTGCACTTTTAAGTGCTACAAAGCATGTGCTATAATATTTTAGGAGAATTAGAACATTGAAAACTAGTTGGTATTGGACAACACATCTCTTATTGTTTCTAGCTTTGTCCTCTTCTTTTTGGAGAAGGCATGTAAGGATGGAGAAGCCTATAATTTAACAATAATGTGCAGCAAGTAGAGAAGATGCAGAGACAAACATAAGCATTGTTAAATTTATGGAAAGAAACCTCTGTGATAAATTTTTATTCTATAAAGGGGCATTGAGTGGCTTAATTTGGAGTCCAAATAGATTTTCCCAAGGGCCTCTCTAACTCATCTCTCCCCCTATTGTTCACTCTGTAAACTAAAGAATTTTTCTTCATTGCCTTAGCTTTACTTTTGTGGCACCATAATGATTCATGGGGATAAGTTATACTTCCATGAAAATTTTTTTTAGTAAAGATATTGACCAGGTTTCTTTTTTACAGAGACTAATAGATACAATACAGGCTCAAAAAACTGACATCTTTTCATGATACATAAGGAACTGTTTCCTTTTACCAGTGACTACATACCAGAAAAGATTCCTGAGGGAAGTCATGGAACCATATTTATAGACACAGGACCAGAGCAAGTATTTTTGAATGTCTTTCTTGTTCTGTGAGTCTGTGATTCTACTTGTCAAGATAGTGTGAAATGCTTATCTGTCTCCAAGGTGTTTCTCATCCCACCCAAAGAGGTCTCATAAAAGTCCTTATTAAGAAGATTAACATTAAACAGGGACAGAGGTGGGAGGGAAAGGGAGAGAGAAGGGAAATTGCATGGAAATGGAAGGAGACCCTCATTGTTATACAAAATTACATATAAGAGGAGCTGAAGGGAAAGGGAGGGGAAAACAAGGGAGAGAAATGAATTACAGTAGATGGGGTAGAGAGAAAAGATGGGAGGGGAGGGGAAGGAAGGGGGGATAGTAGAGAATAGGAAAGAAAGCAGAATACAACAGACACTAGTATGTAAAAATGTGGATGTGTAACCGATGTGATTCTGCATTCTGTATATGGGGGAAAAATGGGAGTTCATAACCCACTTGAATCAAATGTATGAAATATGATATGTCAAGAGCTATGTAATGTTTTGAACAACTAATAATAGAAAAAAGAAAAAGATGAAAATGGATACTTAAATACAGCTATATAAGAGGAATAAGTTCTACTGTCCTACAGGACAGCAGAATGACTAGTGCCCAATAATAAAAAAATTTTTAAAAAATGAAAAAAGATAGTTTGAAATGCTTATCTGTCTCTAAGGTGTTTCTCATCCCACCCAAAGAGGTCTCATAAAAGTCCTTATTAAGGATCTGGGGCTATGTCTCACTGAAAGTGCACTTGTGTGAGACCCTGGTGTCATCCCTAACACTGCCAAAGAAAATTATATATATATATATATATATATATATATATATATATATATTATAATTATATATATTATTATAATTATATATATTATTATAATTATATATATTATTATAATTATATATATATATATATATAGAGAGAGAGAGAGAGAGAGAGAGAGAGAGAGAGAGAGAGAGATGGATAGATAGATAGATTGTGCTTTCCCTCTTCCATTTTCTAAGATGGTGACAGTGTTAAGGCAGTGAAGTCAGGTTTCAGGTCTCAGACCTGTAACATAGTACTTGTTTTGTCATTTCCTCCTTCCATACCTCCCCTAGACATTTTCCCATTAAAGTGTGGTTATCAGTCACTTTAGAATTTCATTTTCTTCCTTTGGTTCAAAAAAAAGGTTACTAATTAATTTCCTATAGTCACTCAAAGTGCTTAATAGATTTTAATCAAATACAGGTCCATAGAGACATGTTGAACTCAATTGTTTTTCTTTCCCAGATGGAAAAAAGGGTACTCACATACCTACTATGAAAAATGTCTGTAGAAACCTGCAGCTTTTGAAAACCTTTTCCATGCTAAAGATTGCAGATTAACTTCTAGCTAATCATAGTTCAGCATTCTAATGGACTGTGACTGGAGAGACAGTTTTTCTTCCAACTTCAGATCACATGTTTTTGCAGTTGTAAGGCAAATTTTAAAAGAAGGCCTTGGGGATCACAGCCAGCCTTCATTATCAGTGCATGACCGCTTTGTAACCAACTGCAAGTTTAATATCCAAGGAGATTTGCACATAACAGTCTTTTTTCTTTCTTCTTGTTTTGAATAATTTACCTTTGATATTCTCTTCATGACCATGCTGGTGTGCAAAGATCTGTTTGTCTGTCAAAACTCCAGATATGTACCACATGTGCAAGATAGATTCATTTTTTATTTGTTTCTAAGGAGGCTGAATAGTAAGCTGGTTGTACTGAACACAAGAAGGCTACTTCCATGAACACTTCCTTAAGTTCACTTCAACTGGTTTCCCTCACCTGCACCAGATCTCTGCTAAAAGGGAATCACTCATACAAATCAACGCAAGGAACATTTTGTATAAACTATCCACCCAAACCCAAAAGATTAGTAAAGAATCTGTGTAGTTCATGGATCCTGCAAGTCTCTCACTTTAAACAAAAACCTCATTTTCAAAATTAGAATGCATCTTTTCTTTTAACCTTGGGGGCTCTATGTAAATTCTAATCTCTATCCAAATTAATGTTCTCAGAAGAAGATTGAGCTACATCAGTGTGACAAATGTCATGGCTATCAGGCCTCAGAAACCCTATGAATTGGCATTTTTTAGAAAATAAATGTATGTGTCAGTGAACCATAACCCATAGATGATTAAGGAAAAAACACCATTCCAATGTGGATAATATTTTTCTCAAGGCCACAAAGATTTTCCACAATAAAGAAATATGAGGTGTGTGGGGAACTATGTGTGAAAATGTTCTTGGTAATTTAATGTTTTGCCAATTCCCAGACTGAAAACTGTTATTATGTAAATCAACTAGATCCAGCTGCTAATTCTTAGAAAATGTTTGGAGTATCAAGTTTAACTAGGGTTTGACCTTTTATGTTAGTTATGAAGACAACAGTAGGGAAGAGGGGGCAAAGAATTGTTTAGGGGATTATTTAGTATAAGGTGTTCAAGGAGAGCCTCACTGATGAGAAGAAATTGAAACAGTAACCTGATGGAGGTATCTGAGGCCTAGAAGAAACATACTCTAAATGCTCATGCGGAGTGAAGGAGATCAGTGGGACTGGAGCAGAATGGCCAAGGAAGAGATGAATCCAGAGAGGTAATTGAGGGTCAAATTATGGAAGGTCTTGTGACTATTGGAAGGGCTTTTTCCCCCCAGCTATGAGCAGGAAGAGATGGATTCTCTGACAGACAAAACAGGGCAGAGACAAGGACAGAGCTTTAGGGGAAAGTGAAAATTAAAATTTAGGAGAGAAGTATAATCTAAACAAGAAAAGAAGAAGAAGAGAAATACTGTCTATAGGAAGGAAGGAACATAGGATCCTAGGAAACAAAGAAGAGAGAAACTGTTTTGTTTTATTTGATTTAGTAGGTTACCTCTAGCCCATAATACATCTGTGATTATTTTACCATATTTACATAGGTTAATAAGCATGACTTTAATCCATATCTAGCAACAGTATCAATATATTTGTTCAGTGTATATTACTGAGGCACCTAACTACTTGAGCAAGCTAATCAAGGTTTCAATTACTCCAGCGAGGAAGAAAGTTATACCTCTCTGTTACGATCATACTTGATTGGTTGATGAAGTATTCATGAGATCTTTCATAAGAGGAACTTTAAAGGTCACTTGTACCATAATAAGTGGAAATCTCTAGGAAAGAAAAAAGTTTAACAGTATTACAGTACTAATAAAGTTTTTGGAGAGGCTGACTCTGAGAGTCTGGTTGCTGCAGCTGAAAATTCTTTGCCCTGAGCATTTGTCATGACTCCTTCAATCCAAGATGCCCTTTAAACACAGTGAAACTATAGAAAGGGAATGTCTAATGTTGTTTGAGGTTAATTAAAGAGAAGGTATCCTTCCTTTCTTTAGTGGAAAGCCTTAATTTGTCCCTGGTTGCAGTTGAAAATTCTAATGAATCTTTGCCACCATCTTATGTAGGTTTTTCCCCGCCTCTGATCATCTGGCTGTTCAATTCCTTGTTCAAGTTTCCCATTTGTAACTTGATGCAATCATTCTAAAATGGAAGCAAAACTACTTACCACTTAGCTTTTGATATTTCTTAGGATTTTCACCCACTTAAATTAATGAATAACTAATCTCAGCCCAAGTTACACATCATTTAGTGGTAGCATACCTTGGGATCTGTTTTTTCTAGCAACTCTTTCACCTTGGTCCTAGGCAAGTGGTTTTCTGATATAAGGTGACTTACTCATAGTGGGGTTGGGAGTGGGAGCATGGGAGGAATAGACAAACTCTAGATAGGGAGAGGGGTGGAAGGGAAAGGGAGGGGGCAGGGGGTTAGCAATGATGGTGGAAAAAGTACATGTACGAAGACATGAATTGGTGTGAACATACTTTATATACAAACAGAGATATGAAAATTGTGTTCTGAATGTGTAATAAGAATTGTGATGCATTCTGCTGTCATGTATTTAAAAAATAAAAGCAATTTTAAAAAGAAAATTGTAGAAGGGTCACTAGCAGTCAGAACAATTAAAGCAAAGAATGAGTTAGGTAACTATATAAAGCAGAGCAAAAGAGAAGGAGAAAGAATTTTTAAAATAACGACACAACATTTTTTGTAAGATGATGAAAAGCTGTCATGTATAGAATTACCTTTCCTCATTGTTATGCACAGGACACCTTTGGGATAAGGAAGTGACACTGTGACTATAATTGTAGTTCACTGATCAGTACCACCTTTTCATCAGTACATCTTGTCATGACTTCATGAGAACTACATGAATAAACAACAACTTTCTACCATTAATCTTATCTTCTACTTGAAATCCCTCAGTGAAGGTTTTCCAGCAGGACTAACAGACTCATATGAGGAATAATGGGAAAAAGTGTCTGGGTTAGAGGACTGAGCATGGGCTAATTTTCCTGGACCCTCTGTAAACCTTTGGGCAGATTAAGTGAATCTTCCCCATTCTCAGATAAATGGTCACTAAAGAAATAAAGGCAAACTCCTAAGTTTCAAATCAAATGGCATTTTCTTGGACTGTGTACTTCATTCTCAGGGAGATAACAGAACTAACTCCAAATGTTAAAAAAACAAAACAAAACTAAAAAACAGTAACTACCCCCTCCCCAAAAATCTACTCCTTTCCCCTTGCAAATGTCATCCCAGTTTATACTATAGTAAAGTAATGTGTTTACTTCAAGTAAAACCACACATGAATTTCTTTAGTAGCTCAATTGGCAATTAGTCTATGATTTTTTTCTAGATTCATTAAGATGGATTCTTAATAGAAGAATTTTCCCTTAAAACTTCCTCTTTTTCATTCTACCTATTTCTTTTATCTCATGGCTCAGGAAGGCAAGTCCTACTGTCCTACTGTGGGTAAGAGATTATGTGTGTTTTCTTTCTTCCTATTTTTACCTGATATTACAAGTTTCCATATCAAAAATAATCTTTTTCCTTTTTTCAGTGTGCATGAACATATGCAAGAATGTTCCTAGGCTGGAGGAAATGGGACACCAGACCCTGAAAATGTATATATTGCCCAAATGTGAAATGATATAATAATAAGAACTGATAAACTATAACTGATAAATTATAATTGACAAATTATATAACACTTGATGAATTATTTTTAAGTACTAGTCACTGTGCTTAATAGCTTTGTATGTAGTTTCTCATTAACTCAAATAAACACTAAGAAGTACAGGTATTTCACAGGTCAAGAAACCAGGTTTAGCACTGTGAGAAATAGAAAGTCTGGTGGTCCATTTTCAGAATATAGTATTCAATCTTAAATGGATCCAATTGTAGCCATTTTAAGTATATCCCTTCTCTTTGGCCCACACTAATTTTAAAATTAGCCAGTCATGAAGATTGTACCCCTGAGTCCTCCAGTCAGGTGAAGGGCAACACTGCCTTAGGTATAGTAACCAGTAGACTACCTGCCCAGGAATGTTTGCTAGCCAGATTCTATAGAATGCCCTTCTGTCAGAAGTAAATGCCTTGCCCACCCACTTTCTACCACATGTTTGACTTCTTGTGGTGCCTAGGACTTCTCACAGCACAGTTAAGTAAAAGTCCCAAAGGAATAAAGCATAGTAGTCCCTAGTGGGATTTAAACCATCTCTCTCACCCCTCAATGCCCTCCTGTGTTCACTAGGGTATGCTATTTATTTAGAATGTTTGCATTTGGGGTCTTGCCTGACTTTAAATGAGCAACATGAATAGTTCACTTTCCCATTATTTGAACTCTGGGCATAAAATTACAGATCAAGAATTTTTAAAATGCTTATACCTGAGATGCATTAAAAAATGAAGCCCTAAAATCATCATACTTACCTAGGAAATATAGAAATTTATAGAGTCCATGACAGGAATTCTGTGGTTTAAATTTTAACTATTCTATGTTATTTCAGAAAGAAGTGATTGGAAGAAGCAATTTGAAGCTTTAAAGTAACTAGCATAAAATGCAAAGTTAAACAATATTTTGAAAGTATAATTTAAATAAAAGCTAAGGTGAGAATCAGGTGCTAATTCAAAATTTAAAAATGTGGAGAGAATTGTATATTTTTGTTTAATTTTTATTAAAAATAACATTGATTCATGTTTAGTCTATAAATTTTTTCAATATAATACATACTAAGAAACAAATAATTTGTCTCAGTATCATTTAGAAATCCTTCTAACATCCCTGATGAATGAAGAAATACTCCTCAGTGTCATCATAGTATGCCTCTGGCACCAGAGTTACCAATTTGTTCATCAGGAAACTCTAATTTACATTCTTTTATGGTTATGTGATTCTACTGTCATACAGTTTCTGATACTATAATAAAAGCCTCGCTGAGTATATATCTGCACATGTAACCAGAATGATTCAAAACCCAGAAGGGAAAATGAATAGATTTCCAGTTTGTTTGTTTGTTTGCTTTCATGAAGGCCAAGTGATACAGGTTGAGTTCCCTTATCCAACATGCTTGGGACCCAGAGTGTTTCAGATTTCAGAGTTTCTTGAATTTTGAAATATTCCTATATAATATATTTGGTTGAGTATCCCTAGTCTAAAAATCCCAAATCAAAATACTTTGATATTGGAGCATTTCATATTTGGGATTTTCACACTAGGAATGCTCAGTATATACACACAACACACACACACATATATATGCACACACATACACACACACACACACACACACACACACATTTCCCCCCAGTAATATGGTACAGTTAAAAATTGATGCCAGTAATATGGTACAGTTAAAAATTGTGTAAGAGCTTTGGGGTATAGATCAATGGTAGAGCACATATCTAGCAACCCTAGGTTAGATCCCCAGCACTGCAAATCATCATCATCATCGTCATCATCATCATCATCACATTTAGTATGTTTTTGAAGGATGACTGAACCAGGACTGTGCACTTTTGGTTATAGAACATTCCCAAAAGTAAGGGGGAGGGTGTTATGCAGAATTGAAAACAAATGTGGTAAATTACCAGTTTCTTACTGTTCAAAATTTCAAATGCTTCTATTATACATAATTATCACAGTTGCCATGTAAGGAGCATTTCTTCTATAGCAGGTATTGTCTTAAATGTTTTATAAAAGCATTATTTCACTTAATCTGTTTAACAACCCTGTGATTTAATAAGCAATATCTCTTTCCTATAGATTTGGTAACTGAAGCTCAAAAAGATGAAGTAATTACCTTGATCAAGGTGACATAGATTTTAGGTTAAGTGACAGAGCTTGGATTTGAAACCAGATTTGTCTGACTGGAGTATCCATACTCCTAATTATTCCACTTCTCTCTCCCTGAAATACACCGTCAGCTTTTCAGTAAGGTCATGATACTGGCAAAGTGAGGTCAACACTGGAATAGTAAAGCCCCTGGAAGCAATGTAAATAAGGAATGTGGTAACAGTGGTTGTGGTTGTGTATTCAGCTACCACAAAATTGGAAGATGTTTGCTTCCTATATACCTGACAGAAATGAAGCTAACTTCTAAGCTGCTTGCAATTTTTTAAAATCAATTTCATCCATTTTTTTAAGCTTAATTGGAATAAATGAGAGGTCTTAGCATTTACATGGTGGTGGGTTTTTTGTTTGTTTGTTTGTTTGTTTGTTTACATGACATTTTTTGGTCCATAGGTCTCATTTGTTAATTATGCACAACAAGGGAAATAAGAGTTTTAATTTATTCAAACTTTCAACAAGGCCATAGAGATTTCAGTGAGATATTTAAAATAAATTGGTGAATATTTGTAGTAATCCTAGACAGATTTTCTATTATATCTTGTTCCTTTTGTACTTTTTACTGACTCTTGAAGAACAGATATGCCAGTAAAACTGAGATTCTTTTTTCTGTAAACATTTTTCTCATCTAGTATAAGGTTACTACCAATACACTTTTTCAATTAGCTTCCTTTCAACAGAACACGTTTCTAATGACAGAATCTAATCAGTTGGTGATGTTCCCAACCCTGAAAATTAATGATTGATGTTTACTGGAGAATGATGTTTAAGTAGTCATAAGTTAGTGTTTTAAAATGTTTAGTGAAGTTGGATAAGTAATAAAGTATTGTTAATCATAATCAATTATATAAGGATTTTTTTAACCTGAACTTAAATTTGCTCCTTTTGTTTTTGTTCTTTTATTTGATAAAAATATATCCGGTCCTCCAAAAGACTTCTCTATTTTTACATTTTTAGAAGAGTAAGTCAAAAATCTTTAAAATCTTTTTTATAATGTAAATTATATGTGCACATATATTTGTTGTTTTTGCTTTTATTTATTTTTGTAGTGCTGGGGATTAAACCCAGGTCCTCATGCTTGCCAGGCAAATGTTCTACCACAGAGCCATATTCCTAGCCCAAAAACTGAAAATCTTATCTTTCATTCTAGTAAAAGTGAAGATTGTTGATATGAAAATATCCTTAAGATCTCCCTCCCTCCCTTTGTTTCTTTTGGTTTGGTTTTGTAGCACTGGGGATAGAACTTAAGCCTTGCACATGCTAGGCAAACTCACTACCATTGAGCTAAGTCCCAGACCCTTTTGGATTTTTTTTTTACATTTTTTTCATAAAAAATGGGAATTAAATAAGCTTTTGTTTCCCACTCCTAATTTCCTAAGGTGGATTTAATAGTAAAAAGGGACTATGATTTCTTCTCAGTATGAGGCCTTTCCATGAAAACAGAACTATTGACATCAGGACAGAATTTTACTCCACAGTTTCTGTTGCTTGAAAAATACATGCTTTTGTATGTGTATGCATTTGTATTCATTAATGCCAAACTACAGAAATTATTTTCCTCTTCTTTTTTGGCCTCTTTAGGATCATACATGCCATTACAGATTTTGTGACTGTTTTGTAGTTAAATCTATTTCTGAGACATTTAAGGTATAAAATTATGGTCTTTTTTATCCTTTACTAGATAGATCTTCATTTATGTTGATTTAGTAGTACTCTTTGCAAGCCTCCCTCTTATACAGAAATTTAATCTGTTTACATATGCCAAATTTCTCAATTAGAAATTCTTTGACATTAGATATTGCCTTATTTTCTTTTACATCAGATTACATGAATTTTGACTTTTATATAAACTGGTATTTTTAGTTTTATTATTATATTTTCAAAAACAAGTTAAAAAGGAATATATTGGGAATGTAGCAGAAATAGCATGACTCAAGTTTGTGTATAACATAATGCCTATGAATAATCTATACCAAAATTTATGTTCTCAAAATATTGTTTGGATTTGAATGTTTTAGGGCAACCATTTCTACTGCCTTCATTAGATGATCTTTTTTTATCAAATGATGCTTGTAAAACATAAACAGATTCTTGAGAATAGGACAGTCAGAGTTATCAAATGAAAATAGAGGATGCCCATTTAAAGTTGAATTTTAAACAATGAATAACTTTTAGTATCAAAGCATCCTAAATATTATATGATTTTTTTGGTAGAAGCATATCCCAAATATTGTATAGGGCATACTTACAGAAAAAAAAATAATGATTTTTCTGAAATTCAAATTTAACCAAGCATCCTATAATTTTTCTGGTAACTCTACTTGAGGGGCATCATGATAATGAAAATGACAACAGATGTGGATGCCTAACAACTCTAGGTGTTTGTAGTATTTAAGTACCTGTGTGACCATGGGCAAGTCACTTAACCTACATAAAGCTGTGTCCCCATCTTTAAAATGAGATCATACCCACTTGACAAGTTTGTTTTTTATATAGCTTTAGAAGTTTTGTTTTTAAAATACCTACTACATAATAGATTATCGTTAGAGTAGCTCTTATTATCAGAATAAAGACGTGTGTAGAAAAATTGTTTTCCCTCTGCTCTTCCACCACAATAATCAACACAGAAGACTTTTTTTTATTGGTTGTTCAAAACATTACAAAGCTCTTGACATATCATGTTTCATACATTGAAGACTTTTATGGCTCTAAAACATGTGGATGTTTCTCCCTACCTGCAAACAATTTTGTAATCATGATACCAGCTGGGTGTGCTCTAATCCATGTCAACTCAAGCACTATAGTGTTAGATCCCAAAGGTTGATGGCTCAGTCCCCAAGATTGCTTCTCTTCCCACTTCAGATACCAGGCCTAGGTTTGTTTGACCTGTGAAACTGGTTATAATTCAGGGTTCCCCGGACAGCCCTCACCACCATCACCCTCACTGCAGCTTTTCAATTAATTTGCTAGAATGGCTCACAGAACTCAGGGAAACATGTTTACCAGTTTACCATGAACAATATTTAGAGGATACAATAAACAGCCAGATGAAGAGTTATACAGGGCCAGGTCTGGAAGAGTCCCAATTGCAGGAGCTTCTGTCTCCCTGGAGTTGTCTCCAAGGAGAGTATACCACCCTCCCAGCACAGGGACATGTTCCTGTTGATCTTCCTGCAAGCCCCCACATATTTATCTGTCTGCAAACTCTCTGAACCCAATCCTTTTGGGGTTTTATGGAGGTTTCATTACAAAGGCATGATTAATTAAAGTGTTGGCCATTGGTGATCATTTTAACCTTCTGTCCCTCTTCTCTCCCCAGATTGGAATTTGAAATTGAAAATTCCATTTTTTAATCTTCCCTTTATTTTTCCAGAAGCTCTGAATGGGCTACCAACCACTTTTAATCTTATTAGCCTACTAAAAGACACTATTACTTTGGAGATTCCAAGGATTTCAGGAGTTGTATGCCAGGAAACTGGGAAGACCAAATATATATTTCATATTACCAGAAGAAGAAATACAAATGCAAGATAACAGTTGGGATCTTTTCCCTCCATTTTAATGAACTTTTAGTGAAGATCCCTAATGACAGTAATCTACAGCTAACATACCCCATTAGATTATTAATACAAGAGTCCACTGAGATCTTGTGATTCTTTAGCACATGAGAGATTTGACAGGTAATAACATATGCATGACATTAACCTTCTTTCCTATGCTGCTTGCATCTTATGTTACTGACCAAAAGTCATACAGCTTATTAGCATGAGGGTCTGAATATATGATACCTTTTCACATTGTCTTTCTTTTTCCATGAGTTATTATTTTATTTCAATCCTGCCTTTCTCAGATATCTATTTTTTAAATGTTCAATTTAATTTTTGAAATGTAATTTATATATCATAAAATTTTCTTTTAATGTATACAGTTCTGTAGTTTTTAGTATATTCACAAGGTTGTGCAACCATCACCACTAATTCCAGAAGAATTTCATCACCCCCAGGAAGAAACCCTTCCTCCACCTCCTCACAACCATGCATCCACTTTCTGTCTCTATGGATTTGCCTGTTCTGGACATTACATATAAATGGAATCACACAATATGTGACCTTTTATGCTTGGCATCTTAATTAATTATGGTATATTTTTGAGATTCATCCATAATTTTAGTATGAATCAATATTTCATTCTTTTTATTGCTGAATAATATTCCATTGTATGGATATGTACTGTATTTTGTTTATCCATTCACTAGTTGGTAAACAGTTGAGTTTGTTCTAGTTTTCAGCTGTTAGGAATAATGCTCATGTAACTGCAATGCTCCTGTAGGTTGGGAGGCATGACTCCGGGGATCCCAACAAATCAGGTTATGCTACCATTTACTCTGCTTAGTGTTTTAAAGAATTTCCAGTTTTCCCAAATGACCACCATTTTACATTCACATGAGTAATTCACAAAAGTTTCAATTTCTCCACATCCTCATTTGTTTTCTATTCTTTTTTAAAATTACTATAGCCATCATAGTGGGTATGAAGTAGTACAGCAATGTATTTTTTTTTAATTTTCATATTTGGTGGCATTGGGAATTGAATTCAGAACCTTCTACATACTAGGCAAGTACTCTACCGCTGAGCTATACTTCCAGCCCATTCAATATGATTGTGATTTGTATCTTCCTAGTGATTAATGATGTTGAACATCTTTTCATGTACTTATTAGCAATATTCATGGTTTCTGAGAAATATCTTTGCAAATGCTTTGCACATTTTTATTGAGTTGCCATTTTATTGAGTTGTAGATGTTCTTTATATATTTTTTTCACCTTTTAAAAATTCTTTTTAGTTATACATGACAGTAGAGTGTATTTTGACATATTTATACAAACATGGAGTACATCTTGTTCTAATTAGGTTTCTAGGCTTGTGGTTGTACAAGATCTGGAGATTCACTGTGGTGTATTCATTTATGTACATAGGAAAGTAATGTCAGATTCATTCCACTGTCTTTTCTATTCCCTCCTCCCTTCCCTTCATTTCTCTTTGAGATGTTCTTTATATATTTTATTCTTTTCTTTTCTTTTCTTTTCTTTTCTTTTCTTTCTTTCTTTTTCTTTTTCTTTTTCTTATTGGGGTTTGATTCCAGGGGCACTCAACCACTGAGCCACATGCCCAGCCCTTTTTGTATTTTCTTTAGAGACAGGGTCTCACTGAGTTGCTTAGGGCCTCCATAAGTTTCTGAGGCTGCCTTTGAACTTGTAATCCTCCTGCCTCAGCTTCCCAAGCAGCTGGGATTACAGGAGTACACCACTGTGCCTGGCTTGGCCTATATATTCTTATTAGATATATGATTTTCAGATATTTTCTCCCATTCTGTGGGTTGTTTCTTCACCTTCTTTGGGTATAACTTGATGAACAAAAACTTTGAATTTTGTTGAAGTCTAATTTGTCTATTTTTTTGAGGGGCTATTGCTTATACTTTTGGTGTCACATCTACATTTTATTTTTCCTTAAAGAACAAAGCTGACACTAAAATATGAGTGAAAAGACAAGGGTTCTCCTCCCAACCTTGTAATTATATATGCTCATTTAGAACTCATTTTCCATGACTGTAAAAAGACAATTGGTTCTGCAGAGTAGTAGTATGTGATATTTTTTTTTCTGAGTACATTATGTTTCTAAAACCCCTTAAGTTAGTAGTTCTCAAGTTAGTTTTCCCCTCTAGGCAACATTTGGTAATCTCTGGAGACATTTTTGGTTGTCATATTTGAAAAAGATGCTACTGGGTATCTAGTAGGTAGAAGCCAAGGATGCTGCTAAATGTCCTATAATGCACAGGACGACCTCTACCACGAAGAACTATCTAACCCAAATTGACAGTAAAGCTGGGTATGAGAAGCTGTTCTAAAATTCTGATTCTTATTTTCCTGTTTATTTTATATGGTTTTCTTTGAGTTGGTGTACAGTTGCCAGACAGTTTTGTGCTCATAATCTTTTGCTAGGGGATATTAGCCTAACAAGGGTAATGTAAGGGGAGATACCAAAAAAGATCAAATCATTTAGAGTGTGTGGCTTTTTGTTTGGTTGGTTTTTGTTGTTTTTCAGTACTGGAGATTGAATCAATGGGCTCACTTTAGAGGCTCACTGACACTAGGAAAGCACTGAACTATATCCCCATTCCTTTTTATTTTTTAAGGTCTGGTCTTTCTTTGTTGTTTAGGCTGGCCTCAATCTTGCAATCCTCCTGCCTCAGCTCCTGAGTAGCTGGGGTCACAGGTGTGTAGGACCATCCCCAGCTCATTTAGATTTTGTAGAAGAAAATCAACTCACACAAGTCAGGAGAGTTTGGAAGTGTTTTTAGGGATATTTTAAACTATTGTATCTTTTTTTAAATACACAATATCTTTATTTATTTTTATGGGATGCTAAGGATCAAACCCAGTTCCCCACACATGTGAGGCGGATGCTTTACTACTGAACTACAGCCCTAGCCCTAAACTATTATATCTTTTAACATGAAGAAAAAACATTTCAATATAGATTGCTTCAGGCAAAGTCTTGTAGATGTATTCTTGTAATTGAGTCTTTTTCTTTAGGGTTTCTGGAACAAAGTAAGTTGGGCAAAATAGTTTGTACATGCTATGAAGTATATCTAATCAATCATAACAGGAAATAAAACCAGAACAACTTGATGGAAGGAACTTGTAGTTGATATGTCTCTGTATTAGTGACTTGTCTGAATTCTGAGGAAGTTGATATTATTCCAGCCAATAATTTTACTTCAACTCTCTCTAACACCATCTACTGAAATATATTCATTCACTGACATTCCACAAATAATCTAACCAAAATAAAACAGACAATAGTTTGAAATATGTTTGAAGATTTTGAAATATTTTTTCACATAAAAAGTGACTAAACTTGCAGATATTTCTCTTCTGTGATAACAGTGCTGATTGTTTTATGCTCTGCATCATTAGATGTAATCATTACCAGTAGCACTGTAACCACTACCATCAACATCATAGTCTAAAATTTCTTGATTATATTTAACTCTGTTCTAAGTACTTTAAATGCTTAAAACACTTCTCTCAAAAATCCTCATTTCTCCTCACAAAAATCCTATGAGGTAGTTGTTTTTTTTTTATTTCCACTTTGCAGATAACAAAAAACTGTACAGTAAGTAATAAAATGCTTGCTGAGCCATATTAAGCTTTTTCTCGTATCAAAACTATTTCATATTTCAACAATGGAGAAAGCATTTTATTGCTAAATCTGCAACATTGATGTCCCTAATTTTCCTGCACCCCAGATAGTGGCAATTGAAGACTCAGTTATTTCTAAATTATTTTCAAGAAGAGCTGTCTTAGATTAATTAGTTGTCATTCTTAAAAACATATGCACATACTTTGAGGATGCTATAGTAACTTTCCATCTCTGCATATTTGTATAATTTTAAAACCATGCAACTTCCCCATTATAAAACTCATGGAAAGGATTTTGTTTAATTGTGTTTATACCTACAGGAAGCAGTAAAAGAAAACAATAAGAGAAGAGAAATGGAAGAGAAGACTAGGAGGGCAAAGCTTGCAAAAGAGAAAGCTGAACAAGAAAAAGTGGAACGCCAGAAGAAAAAGAAACAGCTCATTGATATAAACAAAGGTACAGAAGTATTTCTAGTTATTTTTAAAAGATGACAAAAGTGCAAAATAATTTCACTAGTTGATTTTTTGACTATAAAGTAAATAATCATATTCATAGAAAATTTACAGTATTATTAATTACTTATGTCAAATTTCTCTAATGATACTATCTATCACTTCTCATGCTACACTGAGCATTCAGGATTTTGATAATCAGTGCAAGATGTTATGTTGTTGAGATAATCTTTTTCTCATTGATTTTATTATAATGATCTGAATGAGGCAGTGGTAAAGGAAGAAGGGAGTGAGATGAAAAGTGAAAAACACAGCGTGGAGAGATGTGGCCTAGACCTTAGTTTCACTTTGGTGGTACTTATCGGTTGGAAGTGCAGTTACAACAGTCTTCCTTGAGGGCTTGAACACTTCAAGTCATAATAGATATTGACAGCACTATTACAAGTTGAAAAAATAGCAGAGCATCTTATTCAGCTCTGAGCCTAAGTAAAAGTTGCTGGCCCATCCACATTAGTGTAAAGTAAGTTGTTTCCTTGCTTAGCAAGAATGATCATATATTATAGGTGGGTTCTTTGATTTGACTTAGTTTTTAAAGAGAGAGAAAAAGAAGAAAGTGATTGGTAGCCAGGTGTTTGTACTCTGAAAATTTAAGAATAAAGAAAATAGCCTTCACCACCAGAGGCTTAGAGAATTTCAAACAAAATAAAATCTGAACAAGATAATAGGTAGTATGACTAATATTGGACCATTTATCATTGAAGATAACAATAGTAAAACTTAGAAGCACTGTAAAATATCAGCAACATGCCAAGCACTATTTCAAGATTTTTAGGTCAATTCTCACATATGTATGAGGAAGATGCTATGATTATCTTATTTTACAGACAGGAAATTGAGGCTCATATAAATTAAGGAACTTTTCCAAATTTGCACAAATAGAAAATATTAGCTTTGACAATCATGAAATTCATATGGAAAAATAAAAGACCCAGAATAGCAAAAGCAATTCTAAGCAGGAAGTGTGAATCAGGCGGTATAGCGATACCAGACTTCAAACTATACTACAGAGCAATAGTGACAAAAACAGCATGGTACTGGTACCAAAACAGGCGGGTGGACCAATGGTACAGAATAGAGGACACAGTAACCAATCCACAAAACTACAACTATCTTATATTTGATAAAGGGGCTAAAAGCATGCAATGGAGGAAGGATAGCATCTTCAACAAATGGTGCTGGGAAAATTGGAAATCCATATGCAACAAAATGAAACTGAATCCCTTTCTCTCGCCATGCACAAAAGTTAACTCAAAATGGATCAAGGAGCTTGATATCAAATCAGAGACTCTGCGTCTGATAGAAGAAAAAGTTGGCTCCGATCTACATATTGTGGGGTCGGGCTCCAAATTCCTTAATAGGACACCCATAGCACAAGAGTTAACAACAAGAATCAACAAATGGGACTTACTTAAACTAAAAAGTTTTTTCTCAGCAAGAGAAACAATAAGAGAGGTAAATAGGGAGCCTACATCCTGGGAACAAATTTTTACTCCTCACACTTCAGATAGAGCCCTAATATCCAGAGTATACAAAGAACTCAAAAAATTAGACAATAAGATAACAAATCACCCAATCAACAAATGGGCCAAGGACCTGAACAGACACTTCTCAGAGGAGGATATACAATCAATCAACAAGTACATGAAAAAATGCTCACCATCTCTAGCAGTCAGAGAAATGCAAATCAAAACCACCCTAAGATACCATCTCATTCCAGTAAGATTGGCAGCCACTATGAAGTCAAACAACAACAAGTGCTGGCGAGGATGTGGAGAAAAGGGTACTCTTGTACATTGCTGGTGGGACTGCAAATTGGTGCGGCCAATTTGGAAAGCAGTTTGGAGATTCCTGGGAAAGCTGGGAATGGAACCACCATTTGACCCTGCTATTACCCTTCTGGGACTATTCCCTGAAGACCATAAAAGAGCATGCTACAGGGATGCTGCCACATTGATGTTCATAGCAGCACAATTCACAATAGCTAGACTGTGGAACCAACCCAGATGCCCTTCAATAGATGAATGGATAAAAAAAATGTGGCATCTATACACAATGGAGTACTATGCAGCAATAAAAAATGACAAAATCATAGAATTTGCAGGGAAATGGATGGCACTAGAGCAGATTATGCTTAGTGAAGCTAGTCAGTCCCTAAAAAACAAATACCAAATGTGTTCTTTGATATAATGAGAGCAACCATGAACAGAGAGGGAGGAAGAGCAGGAAGAAAAGATTAACATTAAACAGAGACATGAGATGGGAGGGAAAGGGAGAGAAAAGGGAAATTGCATGGTAATGGAGGGAGACCCTCATTGCTATACAAAATTACATATAAGAGGTTGAGAGGGGAATGGGAAAATAAACAAGGAGAGAAATGAATTACAGTAGATGGGGTAGAGAGAGAAGATGGGAGGGGAGGGGAGGGGGGATAGTAGAGTATAGGAAAGGTAGCAGAATACAACAATCACTAATTGGGCATTATGTAAAATTGTGGATGTGTAACCGACATGATTCTGCAATCTGCATTTGGGGTAAAATTGGGAGTTCATAACCCACTTCAATCTAATGTATGAAATATGATATGTCAAGAGCTTTGTAATGTTGTGAACAACCAATAAAAATTAAAAAAAAAAGAAAATATTAGCTTTGAAATAGAATCCAAGGAGTCTGGCTATATTATCTGTGCACTTATCCTTACCACTGTCAAAATAGCAACTGTCATATAGCATGTACCAAGAACTATCTTAGCTGTTTTACATTTTTAAACCTACTTAATCCTCATAAAACCCTATGAAGAAAGTTCTATTACCTCATTGTAAAATGAGGAAGCCAGATGTGGTGATGCACATCTGTAATCCCAGTGGCTCAGGAGGCTGAGGCAGGAGAATTGCAGGTTCAGCTACTGAAGCCAGCCTCAGCAACTTAGGTAATAAGCAACCTAGTGAGATCATTTCTCTAAATAAATAAATAAATAAATAAATAGGGCTGGGGATATGGTAAAGCACCCTTAGGTCCAATCCCTGTGCCAAAATTAAATAAATAAATGTTAAACTAAGCAAAATTGCCCAAGATCACAAAGGTAGTAAGAGGTAGAACCTAGATTTGAACCCAGGCAGTTTGTGACCAGAGTTTAATTATTAACTGTTATTATGTGTTTAAAGTGATTAATCATTATCAAGTATTCTGCTGGAATAATTTTATAAAATAATATCTATGCCATTGATTTTATTCTTCATACTTTTGAAATACATACATGCCGAAGCCAAGTGCCAATGACTCGGCTTGGCACAGAATCACGAGCCACCACACAGCTCTGTAGGTTCAAACAGCAATTCTTTATTCCGGATCTCACACCAGCCTCCACACACGTTCAGGGGCAGTCTCGTTCTCCCTCACACTTCACCTACTCCACGAGGCTTTTTCCAAAATCCCATTTGAATCTCACGAGAACTCAACGGGAACAAGCAACAGGAACACCCTAATCCCAGCAGCAATAATCTTCAACCTCAACTTCCCTAAAACCCATATTCTTAAACCGGGAAACGCCTTAAACCGGGAACACCCTAAGCCCAAGGACCGGGATACTTCCTCAAACCTGCAGGATACTTCCTCAAACCTGGATCCACCCTCGATCACCTTGAGCAGGGTCATCTTTCTCAAACACACAAGCAAGGTCGCAGCAAATTTCCAAGGCAAGTCCATTTAACATGGGGTACACTGGCAAGGATTACGATGCGTCAATACCTACTTGGTAATGGCCCTCAGCATCTCCCCCCTTCTGATTAATTAAACAACAAGCAATGTGGCTTAGGACCGTGCCTGGTAGGTTGTCCAATTCAACATGTGGTTCTTACCCGTCATGGGAGAGCTGACCTTTGGGCGTCAACTTCCTGTCTTAGGTTGAATCCACTGCAACCAGATCAACCCGTCACTGACTACCGGTCCAGCATTCAGCCATGCTTGTGGATAGGCCTAAGCACCAGTGGGGGGGTGAGGTTCTTGCCTCACCTCTGTTGGCCCCCAAATTTTAGACCATCACTAGTAGAAGGGAGGAAGACACAGAAATGCCAAGACACCAAGCCAATTGACGGCTCCTTTGGAAAAATTGCGTCACTGGTGACACCATCAGCAAAGATGCCAGTGTTACCACAATTAACATGGGGTGCGCTGGCAAGGAAATTGCATCACTGGTGACACCATCAGCAAAAATATGCCAGCAGTACCACAATTCGCTGCACCAGACGATAGTTCACAATGCATGCAACTGATATATAGTCCAGGCAAGTTCTGCAGGCAGTTCAAAGTGGAAGAGTCTATCAATATGTCCATTTCCTCCCAAAGTAAATCAAGTCCTTGATTGAGCATTACTTGTTGAGTTATATTCATTGATGCATCAGTTTATACAGTTTACTGTGATCATAGAAGCTGTAGTTTGGTTTTCTTAGTCTTCACAGGCACTGGGATGGAGATGGGAATTCTGGCAATGATGTTAAAGAGACATTATCCTGAACAGAATTATTAAATATAATGAAAAGGAAAAGTGAAAGTAAACAAACAGATCTGTTAATCACTTTTAAAAGCAATAGCAAGCAAACAGATCTGTTAACCACCTTTGAAAACAATCATTAACAGCTGTTTACCTAATTTAGATTAAACCACTTAAATCACGTGAATAAAAAAAAAAAAAAAATTCGGATCCATTTTTTCATGAGCGCTCCTCAAATAAAAATATGGACATACACACATACTGACATGCAACACAAAACAGTACACACATAACATACAACACATAAGACAATAATAAGTAAAGGCCTTGTAGCTATACCTAAGTGAAATCTCCATTGCAATGTTTAAAAACTCCACAGTCAAAAAATAAAACACAGTCAAAAAACAAAACTGATCAGAAAAACATTAACCTAGGTTTGTATGAGCTCAAAAAATAAAATAGAACTTTATGATGTGGGAAAAATGCAATAATAAAATAGATATTGAAAAAAAGCACCGTGGTTAATCACTGTCGCAGATGTAAGAATAGCCAAGCTGGAGCTCTGGATATCAGCTGTTATGGATTTCAGTCAAATCATCTTCTTTTTCTGTAGAAATTGTTTTGGTTAACCTCTCTGGAATCCAAATCGGCTGCTGTTCTCCCTGTGGGAACACACAAACGGAACCCCGACTCCAGACAATAACTGGGTCGGGACCTTTCCATTGTCCTGTTAGAATATCTTTCCAAAGTACCTTAGGCTTATGTACATTTTTCGGATACATATGTCTTTCCGCAGCACTAAGTCCTGATGAATCCAAATTTAGAAAGTTTAGAGTAAAAAGGGTTATTTTAAGTTTATCTTTGGGGGATATATACCCCTTTCCAATTCCCTCTTTTTGCTTTAATAAGTACGTTTTAATAGTTTGATGAGCTCTTTCAACTATGCCTTGTCCCTGTGGGTTGTATGGGATTCCTGTTATATGAGTAATACCAAAGGATGAGCAAAATTGTTTAAAAGAGTTAGAAGTGTAACCAGGACCATTATCAGTTTTTAACTGTTTAGGAACACCCACAGTGGCAAAATTTTGTAAGCAATGAGCTATAACATCTTTAGTTTTTTCTCCGGCATGAAGGGAGCCCATCAAAAATCCGGAAGAAGTATCAACTGTAACATGTAAATATTTTAATTTTCCAAATTCTGGCAAGTGTGTGACGTCCATCTGCCAAATATGGTTAGGTATCAGTCCTCTAGGATTGACTCCAAGATTAACTTGTGGTAAAAAGGTCACACAATTTTGACATTGTTTTATTATATGCCTGGCTTGTTCCTTAGTTATTTTAAAACGCTTTTGTAAAGTATTAGCATTAACATGAAACCTTTTATGAAAATTTGTAGCTTCTTCTACAGTAGAAAAAATATGTATATCATGTGTAGTTTTATCTGCTAAATCATTGCCCAAACTAAGGGCTCCAGGCAATCCTGTATGTGCCCTGATATGTCCTATAAAGAATGGATCTTTTCTATCCCAGATTAGACTTTGTATAGTGGAAAACAAAGAGAAAACAGTAGAGGAAGGGGAAATCCTACCAGCATCTTCAAGGGATATAATAGCGTTAACTATATACTGACTATCAGAAAATAAATTAAATACAGAATCTTTGAACATCAGGAAAGCTTGTAAAACTGCATTAAGCTCTACCTTTTGAGCTGATTGTTTGGGAACTAAAAATGTAAAAGTTTGATCAGGGGTAACTACTGCAGCTGTACCATTATTAGACCCATCAGTGAATATATTTGGAGCATTCACGATAGGTGTTTTTCTTGTCATTTTAGGAAAAACTACAGGATGCTTAGACCAAAAAGACAACAAAGGATTAGATGGTAAATGATTATCAAATGAAACATTTGATTTACACATGATTATTGCCCATGTATTTAACTCATTAGCTGAGGGCCATTACCAAGTAGGTATTGACGCATCGTAATCCTTGCCAGTGTACCCCATGTTAAATGGACTTGCCTTGGAAATTTGCTGCGACCTTGCTTGTGTGTTTGAGAAAGATGACCCTGCTCAAGGTGATCGAGGGTGGATCCAGGTTTGAGGAAGTATCCTGCAGGTTTGAGGAAGTATCCCGGTCCTTGGGCTTAGGGTGTTCCCGGTTTAAGGCGTTTCCCGGTTTAAGAATATGGGTTTTAGGGAAGTTGAGGTTGAAGATTATTGCTGCTGGGATTAGGGTGTTCCTGTTGCTTGTTCCCGTTGAGTTCTCGTGAGATTCAAATGGGATTTTGGAAAAAGCCTCGTGGAGTAGGTGAAGTGTGAGGGAGAACGAGACTGCCCCTGAACGTGTGTGGAGGCTGGTGTGAGATCCGGAATAAAGAATTGCTGTTTGAACCTACAGAGCTGTGTGGTGGCTCGTGATTCTGTGCCAAGCCGAGTCATTGGCACTTGGCTTCGGCATTTGGTGGCCCGTACGGGGAACATCTGAAATTTGGAGGTGAGTAAATTGCTCGCCCCTGAGGGAAGGCAAGTCCATTTAACATGGGGTACACTGGCAAGGATTACGATGCGTCAATACCTACTTGGTAATGGCCCTCAGCACATACAATTTTTCAGAAATTGACTATAGTTTATTTCTTCTGTCCAAGAAACACATTAACATAATTTCAAGAGAATAAAAGTTGTTATATAAACACCTGAATTTTAAAAAGAGATTAGTATCTTTTTTGAGGATATTGTGAATGGAGTGTTTTTCCTCATTTCCGTTTCAGAAGTTTTGTCGCTGATATACAGAAATGCCTTTGATTTATGTGTGTTGATTTTATATCCTGCCACTTTGCTGAATTCATTTATTAGTTCTAGTAGTTTCTTTGTAGACCCTTTGGGGTCTTGTGGGTATAGAATCATGTCTTCCGCAAATAGTGATAATTTAAGTTCTTCTTTTAATCAACCTAACAAAAGAGGTGAAAGGCTTATACAATGAAAACTACAGAACCCTAAAGAGGGAAATAGAAGAAGATCTTAGAAGATGGAAAAATGTACCCTGTTCATGGATAGGCAGAACTAACATCATCAAAATGGCGATATTACCCAACGTTCTCTATAAGTTCAATTCAATGCCAATCAAAATCCCAACGGCATTTCTTGTAGAAATAGATAAAGCAATCATGAAATTCATATGGAATAATAAAAGACCCAGAATAGCAAAAACAATACTAAGCAGGAAGTGTGAATCAGGAGGTATAGCGATACCAGATTTCAAACTATATTACAGAGCAATAGTAACAAAAACAGCATGGTACTGGTACCAAAACAGGCGGGTGGACCAATGGTACAGAATAGAGGACACAGAGACTAATCCACAAAGCTACAACTATCTTATATTTGATAAAGGAGCTAAAAGCATGCAATGGAGGAAGGATAGCATCTTCAACAAATGGTGCTGGGAAAACTGGAAATCCATATGCAACAAAATGAAATTGAATCCCTTTCTCTCGCCAGCCACAAAAGTTAACTCACAATGGATCAAGGAGCTAGATATCAAATCAGAGACACTGTGTCTGATAGAAGAAAAAGTTGGCTCCGATCTACATATTGTGGGGTCGGGCTCCAAATTCCTTAATAGGACGCCCATAGCCCAAGAGTTAATAACAAGAATAAACAAATGGGACTTACTTAAACTAAAAAGTTTTTTCTCAGCAAGAGAAACAATAAGAGAGGTAAATAGGGAGCCTACATCATGGGAACAAATTTTTACTCCTCACACTTCAGATAGAGCCCTAATATCCAGAGTATACAAAGAACTCAAAAAATTAGACAATAAGATAACAAATAACCCAATTAACAAATGGGCCAAGGACCTAAACAAACACCTCACAGAGGAGGACATACAATCAATCAACAAGTACATGAAAAAATGCTCACCACCTCTAGCAGTCAGAGAAATGCAAATCAAAACCACCCTAAGATTCCATCTCACTCCAGTAAGATTGGCAGCCATTAGGAAGTCAAACAACAACAAGTGCTGGCGAGGATGTGGGGAAAAGGGTACATTGCTGGTGGGACTGCAAACTGGTACGGCCAATTTGGAAAGCAGTATGGAGATTCCTGGGAAAGCTGGGAATGGAACCACCATTTGACCCAGCTATTGCCCTTCTCGGACTATTCCCTGAAGACCTTAAAAGAGTGCACTACAGGGATACTGCCACATCGATGTTCATAGCAGCACAATTCACAATTGCTAGACTGTGGAACCAACCCAGATGCCCTTCAATAGATGAATGGATAAAAAAAATGTGCATTTATACACCATGGAGTATTATGCAGCACTAAAAAATGACAAAATCATGGAATTTGCAGGGAAATGGATGGCACTAGAGCAGATTATGCTTAGTGAAGCTAGCCAATCCCTAAAAAACAAATGCCAAGCGTCTTCTTTGATATAATGAGAGTAACTAAATACAGAATAGGGAGGAAGAGCAGGAAGAAAAGATTAACATTAAACAGATACATGAGATGGGAGGGAAAGGGAGAGAAAAGGGAAATTGCATGGTAATGGAGGGAGACCCTCATTGTTATACAAAATTACATATAAGAGGTTGAGAGGGGAATGGGAAAATAAAGAAGGAGAGAAATGAATTACAGTAGATGGGGTAGAGAGAGAAGATGGGAGGGGAGGGGAGGGAGGATAGTAGAGGATAGCAAAGGTAGCAGAATACAACAGTTACTAATAGGGCATTATATAAAAATGTGGATGTGTAACCGATGTGATTCTGCAATCTGTATTTGGGGTAAAAATGGGAGTTCAGAACCCACTTGAATCTAATGTATGAAATATGATATGTCAAGAGCTTTGTAATGTTTTGAACAACCAATAAAAAAAGAAAAAAATAATAAAAAAATAAATTAAAAGTTTAGGGGTAAAAAAAAAAGAGATTAGTATCTCCACATAATTTAGCAACCAAATTTATAATTAGGATCAAGAGAAGTAGTGTCTTGACTGAAGGTTACTCAGTTAGGAAGTAATAGCCTAGCATTTCAATGTATATTTGCAGGAACTCATCACTTAAAAGGTAATACAATTAATAGAAGAGTGCTAAAAGTTAGTTCCCTTTTGTGCATGGAGGAGTAGTGAGGGAAGAGGCTCACTCGAAGTGGTAGTAGTGGGTAGATTGTGAGCTTTCTTTTATGGTGTGCTAAGGGTCTTATCCTGAAAAATATTGGAAGCCTATGAATGTTTATAAATTGGAAAATGATGAACTTAGGTTTCTTAGACCATTTGGGCAAAAACAGAAAGAATGCATCCAGACAGGAAAGGTTTGAGACAGCAGAGGTTTTGAGGATACTCTCATGGTACAAACAAGAGCTGATAGTGGCCTGAACTATGCAGCAACAAGAAGGTTAAAAAAAATGATCAGTAAGAGGTGTATAAAAGTTCTCTGTAGAGAGAGTGGAGAGAGGGACTTCTTTTAAGGAATTGGTTCCTGTGATATGGAGGCTGACAAGTTCAATATCAACAGAGTAAGACAACAGGCTGGAGACCCAGGGAAGAGCCAATGTTGCAGTTCAGGTCTGAAGATTATCTGCTGCAGAACTCCCACTAGTTCAGAGGAAATTAGTCTTTGCGCTTTATTCAGGTTTTAACTGATTGAATGAGGTCTATCTACATAATGGAGGGCAATCTGCTTGACTCAAAGTTCACCAGTTTGAAAGTTAATTTCATCTAAAACATCCTCACAGAAACATCCAGAATAACATTTGACCAAATATCTAGGCCACATGAACCAGCCAAGTTGACAAATAAAATTTTATCTCAAAGGGATGTTGAAAGATTGAACTACCAGTCTCTGATGATTGGTAAGATGTGGGAATAAAGGTAGGAAGGCATTTGAGAAGGTGGCATTCTTCACAGAGAAATAAAATTCAGGAATAGAGCAGATTTGGTGGGGGGCAGGAGTTACAATGATTATTGTCATTTTGATAATGTTTAGTTTCTAGATGCCTTATAGAGTAGGAAAATTTCTGATAAGTCATTGTTTATGTGAATATGAAACTCAGGAAAGAGGTCTGAGCTAGACTTAGGAATCATTGTTTTTGTTGAAGATCAAGATTATGATATGCTAGTTTGCTAGGTTTCCATAACAAAATGCCCAAAACTGAAGGGCTTACAAAAATAGATGTATACTATCTCATACTTACAGAGGCTAGAAATTCAAAATTAAGATATCATTAGGGCTATGTTACTTACAAACACACAAGAGCAGGATCTGTTCCACACCTTTCCCCTAGCTTCTGGTAGTTTATTGGCTTGTGGCACCATGACTTAGTTTTCATATGGCATTCTCCCTGTGTGCATGTCTGTCTTTCCACATGGTGTTCTTATAACAAAGACACAAGTCATGTTAGAGCAGGCCCACCCTAATCCATTATGAACTCTACTAATAATGCAATTCAGCCTATAATATATGGGATTCAATGAGATCACCAAGGTGAAATAAAAACTATTTGGTCTCTGAAGCCATTTATACTAAAGAATTATTAAGGACCCCCAATACATTTTATTTTTATAGATTATTTATATTGTCATTTATCATATTAGAATTAAAACCTAGACAACTTTTAAATTATTTGTTTATTCATTCAATTAAAATAACAATAGTAAACCTATTATATATTGAAAATAAATAACACTCTTTATGAAATGTAACTATATTTAAAAAAATATTAGCAAGAGAAAAAATAGAGTTATAAATCTCTTCAAAGTCTAGCTAAATTAAAAAAAAAAAACAGCTTCATTCTCATTCCTGCTTCTGTATTTAATCTAATATGATGTCATTCATCATGTAGCTTCTGGAAAACTCCACTGTATACACTTATAAGAATGAAAGAAAAAAAGGCAAAAGAGTTTATAAAAATAGTTTTTCTTATTGGCTCTTTTTATTTATATATGATAATAGAATTAATTTTGATATAATTATAAAAGAATGGAATAAAATTTCATCTAATTACGTTCTCAATACTTCTCTTCCCCTCCCTTCCTCCCACCCTGTTCCCTTCCCTCGGTTCTACTGATTGTTCTATTATGTACTTATAGATTTTTTTCTTTTTAAATTAGCGTCAGACCCCCTAAAATGATTTTGTGGGCCCCTAGGCCTCAAAGCCCAAACTTTGAGCACCTCTGTTATAAACAAAGAAAAGTGTAAGCACTTAGAATTTGAGTGTACTTGTTTTGTGTCAATAAGATAACCTTTCATACTACACCAATTCTCATCTACACCCAAGTATTTACCAACCATTTTTCCCTATAAATAAGCCTGTATTAAGAAAAAAAGGAAAGGTCCTGTTTTAATTGTATCCATAGTCTATACTTTCGTTCGTTATTTGCCCAGAATTTAATTACCTCTTCCAGTGCCATTGAAGGCACAGGATGGATATTCAAATAAGTTTCTCTGAATATGCTCAGCTGAGTGATTTTAACATGAAAGATACATTTTCAAATAGGTTTTATCATTTATCTTTTATGTGTCATTGCCTAGCACTATTTACAGATCAATAAAATAGTGAACTGAAATGTTAGCTTCTTGATTTGTGGCCCATGTGTTGCAAATATAATATTATTTTTATTTATCATAATATAATGTTACATTTGGAATATATGAGTGTGAGTATTTACAAATATGTTTCCAAAATGCATCCTTCTCAGAGTAGAAGTGTGTAGTTTAAATTGGGAAGATGAAATATCGCAAAAAAGAATAAGAATAGAGTTGGATATCAAGATGAAGCTCAGTGTTAGAGAGTTCCCCTTAGTGTGTTAGGAAAGATTCTGTTTTGACTAAGTGAAAGTCAATTTCAGACATTTTAAGAGCTGCAAGGAGGCCATGAAGTGTGAATCCATGAGGTGTGAAAGTCTATGGAAGATATGAATGAGGTGTAGTCAGAAAATGATTTTCAGAACTTTGAACGTGTCTAGTTTGAATGCTGTAATCTTCCTCTCTGCTGAAAGAGAGATGTTGTAGAATATTTGATTGCTCTTGTAAGATATGTCTTCTATAGAGTATAAAGGTATTTCATACCCATGTGACTATAGTAATACCTATCAATGGAAACAAAGGACGTTACCTTACAAGAAAAGTATTGCTGGGTGCAATGGCATACAAATTAGGGAGACCCTGTCTCTAATTAAAAATATTAACTGGGGACAGGGATGTGTCTCAGTGGTTAAATGGTCCACAGTGCTTTATAGATATACATAAAGGTGAAATTCACTGTGGCACACACACACACATGCACACACCATAATCTGGTCAATTTTATTCCACAACTTCTCCATTTTCATCCTCCTCCCTCCCCCTCTATCTCTTCCCTGTACTCCACTGGATCATGGGATCCCCCCCTTAAAAGTTTGTGGAGACTAAAAAGTAGAGGTCAATTTTAGCTCTTCTGCCTAGTCTTTTCACTTTGTTCTCTTTCATCATCTCTTCACGTCTTGGTTACTTTATCTGTAATATAGGACAAAGACCTTTGCCTACTATAGTTTTAGTGAAGATTACATGAGATAATTATGTATAGTATATAACATGGGACCTAAAATATACTTGTCATTGAAGAATCTGGAAAAACTCAAGAAATAATCCTTACCCTTAAGAAATTTTCAGCTTTCTCAGAGAGATTAAGTAAAGCTGAATCAGCAAAGAATACACTGTATACTGATATATAATAGAGATTATTTTCTCTGAAGAACTATCTAAAAGGGGAAAACAATTAGGTCTGATGAAATGACATATAAGGTTTCATGGATAAGGCCTAGTATAGTCTCTGGGCCTCTCAGTCCAGCTAGACCCTGAAAGATGGGTAATATTTGACTGAACAGAAGTAAAACTACTCCAGTAAAAAGGATTAACATCAGCAGCAGTGCACATCAGCCAGCACAAGAAGGTGACAGACTAAGTTTAATGGTCCATGGGAAATACACCAAAATAATTGGGAGGATGAGTCCTGAATTTGAGTCCTGGCTCCACAGTTTACTAGCCATACAATCACTGACTAGATATTGTAGTTTTCTGTGCCTGAATTTATTCATCTATAAAATGGAATAACATTAGTACCTGTTTTATCATAAGGGCTATATGAGGTCAGAGACTGGTGTTATTTGTACTGTAGTCTATTTATCAATTATATATTTTTGTCCTTTAGCCTATTGCCAGTGTTTGATGTTTAAATGTTCAGTGAATATTTTCTGTTGTTGCTATGGTTAGAGGAGAATTTAATTTGGAATAGTGTCAGAAAGTTAGGATGGACTGACTTGCATTTAACAATAAAATATATAAAATGAAAAAGGAAAAAACAAAAGATAGGATGGAGCCAGACTGTGAAGAGCTTTCAAAGTGAGATAGGGGAGTTGCAGCATAATGAGGGAGGAGAGCTAAGGTTATTACAGGAATTTGGTTGGGAATTATTGAGGATACTAAGCCATGATCACAAAAAAGGAAAGGTGACTACAAGGATGATGTCACTGGAAAACAGTAGTGAAAGGTGAAGAAAACAGAGTTAGCATGTACCTGATTCTCGTTTCAACCTGTGGCAGTTTAAGAAGGTGGTAAAAGGAAGGAAAAATTTCATAAAAGGATGAAAAACAAACAAACAGTGGAAGTTGCCAGCAATAGATTCAGTGAGGAGCAGAGACTCCTTGTAAGAACAGTACAGTTTTACCAATAGATAATCATATATTGACATATATGACTTTTTACATATTTGCTTATTTCATTCATCCAACCAACATTTATTGCACCATTTCCCAAATAATTATAATTAAAGCACAAACAGTAATACAACATTTATGTAAATTTAAAATGGAGAAAGTTCATTCAAATGCATCAAAAAGTATTCTAAATCAATAAATGTACTCTAAAATGTGTGCACACAGTATGCAAACTATACAAAGTAGTTGGTATAATCTATGTTCCCCAACCTTTGATTATATTGGTATAGATGATAATTGACTTAGGGACCACAAAAAAGGTGAATTAATTCTGTAGGTAGAGAAAGAAATCTTACCAAATATTTATATATAAATCTCTTTCTTTTCATGTTTATGGAAGTCAGCAAATTAACTGCAAGGATTTGGAGGTAACAATAGGAGAAAATACATAAAAATGGATGTTTGAAAATTGCAAACTACAACTGAGATTCTTATGCAAATATTATTTAATCAGAAACAGTTTGCACCTCCTTATGCAGTATGGATAAATATGCATATGATGATAAAGAATGAGTTCCCATAGTCAGATTCAATGATAAATCAGTCTTCAGAGATTAGATTAGCAAATGTTGATGAATAAACCTAAACATTTTAATTCTATCAATAGTGGTTAACAATTTTCTTTTTACTTGACTTAAAATAATTACATCTTATAAGTGAATAAATCCAGATGACATTATTTTGATCTGAATAGGTCAAAACTATGTTTCCTAATATCAAATTCCAGATTCTAAATTATAGTAACCTAAATTATAGTAACAATTCAGGAGCCACTTATCAAGCAGAATCAAACTTTATTTTTAGAACACACATGCCACACCACAGGAGCTCTTCAGGAATTTCCTCAGAGCCCAACTGCCACCACTGGCTTCCCACAAGCCTCTCAACCTCCCCCACTCCTCCTGCTCTTGAGGCCCATTGGCTGGGTCGCGTGGGCGGAGCCAAAAAAGTCGCCCAATGAGCAGCTCCGTGGTCTGAAAGGGCGGGGAAACAGCCCAATGAGCATCACCCCAGAGGAGCCAATCAGTTGGCAGCTAGAAGTTTGCTGGGGCTGCTGTGAGCCAATCATCAGCTGGCAGCTGGAAGTTTGCTGGCAGCTGGAAGTTTGCTGGCAGCTGGAAGTTTGCTGGGGCCCCTTCGGCTGTGGCTCTCAACAGTAACCAAAATTATAGATTGAAAAACCTACAAATAATTGAATTGATCTGAGTAGTATTTAAGCACCTCTGATAAATCATTGAGAAATTTGTACCATCATTCCACCATATTTTACAAATACTGATGAACAATTCATAGATGCTAATGCAAAGCTAAACAAGTTTGTATACTTGGTTGACCTAGAAGAAAATTATTGTCCTGTCTATAAAGAGAAAAAGACTATCTGATTTATACTCTGTTTACTTAAATTACCTTGCTCCCTACATTAATAAGCATTTCAAAAAATCTGTTTGTTCAAAATCAGAGTTTTTATCTTTGTTTTCAAAGTTTGATTTTTCAATGTAGATGGGAGATTTGTTTTCTTAAATAAAATTATTCAGTACAGTGAAGACTTGCCCAGATATCTAGAGCTTAGCATACTAAGGTGTTTAGTATGAATTTGAGTCCTTGTTATTTGAATAAAACATCCATTTTAAGGCAACATCATAGCATGTTATTTTCATTCATCCAATAAGCATTTGTTGAATTGTTAAGTACAAGGACTGGGTTAATGAGATGCAAAGAGGAGCTCCCATTGTGTCAGTTATCAAATGGTAAGTCACAACCTGCTGGTTGAATCTGCTGATCACCTTTGTCATGTCATCTATGATAGATCTCTCTATCATTGATTTAACCTGCAATTGAAATGAGTTCAACCCCCTCTCCCATAGAGCCAGACAAATCTGAGTTCAAATTCTGACTTTGCCTTCTACATATTGCATCCTTGGGCAATTTACCCAACCTCTCTGATTCCCAACTTCTTCACCACAAGACAGGGAAAGGAATAGCATATGCTCATAAGTTTTTCATGAGCACTAAATGAGAGGATAGTTGCAAAACTCTTAGCACTTGTGTGGCACACCAATACTACTTAATAAGTATTCAATGGTATTATCTCTTTATTAATAACAGTTGTTTTAGTGAACACATTAAGGGAAAGTATCAATGGTAATAGTCATTACAAAAGAATCTTAGTTGGCTAGCCTAGATGCAGAGAGAGGTATTTGGATTAATCTGATTTTATAATTAAATAAAAAGACCACTTGTGTATCAGGTTTTATCATCCATAATGCTTCTGACCTCTATTAGTGCATAACCTTCCTCATATCCTCCCAAATCTCTCCCCTGCCCACAGTATTTTCGGCTTTACATTTTACATAGTTAGAAGTGTGCAGCATATGATGCTTAAAAATAATTTTGGACATAGAGCCAGCACACAGTATATATTTGCTGGTAGATCATTAAGATCTTGTTGTACACCCTGGACCATTATTCAGAGCATCAGTCATCAGTGTACATTAGTATTGGAGGGTATATTAAGCTGTACTATTTCCAGTATATAGTCTAGATTAATTGGAGGTTCTATTTTTTTTTCTTGTAGCCTATTTAAGCCACTTATCACTAGTGTTTTTTTTTTTTCTGACCTCATACTAAAATAATTACATTTCTGGCATCAGTTCACTGGGAATCAGCATAAAAATCCCATTCTATCTGCTGTAGCAGTAAAACAATTTATACATCTACTAAAAATATTCTTTTAAATTGGAAGACAAAAATAAATATGTGAAATAAGGTAGATAATTTACTTAGGTCTCATTAAGAGTTCTTACATTCTAAATGTAGAAACTAAAATTTGCAAAAACTAAGAGCTGTCTTCAATGTGCTGAACATTGAGCAAGATTTCATCAAACCTGTGTAGAAGATGAGCAATGCTGGCAGTTAAAAATTTGGCTTTTCTCTACAGTATATGTTTGTTGCAAGTGTGCCCAAATGCAGCTTTACTAGGCAGAAATACATGAAAATATTGAAGCAGGTAGGTGAAAACAGTAAAATTGACTATATAAGAAATGACCAAAACACATCATAGGTGGCCTAATCATTTATTAGAAACATGTATTGGTTCCATATTTTAATATTCCAGTTCTTATTACAGAAAAGTATCAAATGAATAACAGCTGTTACATACCAATATTGCAATTAATTTGGCTCTGTTCTCAGTCAAATGCATTTAGATTCATGTCAGTAATTACACCTAACAGATTCATAGAACCAACAAACTTCACTGAACGCAACCAAGTCAATAATAACTTTTTAAAAGTTATATTTGTTTCACTCATGTTAAATCCCTGAGCCCCTTTGCTGGTTCAGAATCAGGACAAAAATCTATTTTTCCACTAAATGTGCAAAAGGATTATTATGGACGAAAACCTTTCTGTGATTTTTAATTTAATTTTACAAGTATTTATTGAGTACCCACAGTGTACTGAGCATGGGTGATACACCCTATTCATAGTATTGTCTGATAACTCAGCACCACTAACCTACTTAAGGAGTTATTAACCATCAGCTTTTCTTCTTCTCCATATATATCTTCCATAAAAAATAATGACTTTTTGTATGTGGCTCCTATATGTATGTGTATGCTCACAAAGGACTATGAACAGCATATGACATATAGATTTCATATTTTTCACATTTATACATATTTATCTTTAAAACATCTATTTTTAATAGTCCTCATATACACCCTTCATACAGATAATCTATAAAGTATTAACTAGTTTGACTAGTTAGTAGGAAAAATGGGAGAGAACAAGTTTTATTTTAAGAAAACAATTATGCCTCTGTTATACTATTAGAAGAACATTGAAATTAGAATATCTGACCCAATCTAAATCAATTGTAGGTTTCATATGCTTTTTTGGAATAGCTCAGAAGATAATGATATGAATCATCTGGGAATCAAAAACTAATTACCTTTTAAATGTGCAGTAACTATGGGTGACATAATACGTTTATTTGTCTGAAGCAGTACTAGAATCTATCTTAAACATACATTTTTTAAAAATTTCCTCACAGCAGAGTAGATATTTCAGAGCTCCTGAATTTGAGCTAGCATTTCTTATTTGCTCATCCCTGAACAAGGTTGCCTAAGAATTATTTGGAGCATCATTAAACAAGATAGAATGCTTATAAATCCAAGAAGACTTAAGGATAACCCTGCTGAGGCTCAGAGAGGGTCCCAGAAGTTCTTTTCAGGCTTATGTGGTTCTGTGGTATAAGACAATCACAGGCTCAGTGTATGCTGGGTTACCTTGTGCTATAATCTGAAAGTCATAATATGTTGTTTTATTTGTGAGTATAGTCCATCATTTTTATAATGTAATCCCTACTCCAGTTTTTAAGATAATAATTTTATGCAGTTGAGTGTTTGAAGTTACCAATTTCCTCGACTGTCTCACCAATATCTTGCACATTCTTGGTTGAGTTGCTACCTTGTCTGATTTTCTAGAACAGCATTTCTGCAAAAGGAAAATATGTTCCCTCTAGTCCTCTTTTGTCAAAAACCCTTTGCACTTACTTTCTTTTGCCAATTGAACCTTTTTTGAAATGCATCAGTAGGGAGAGCTTGCCTAGCCTTTGCTAGACAGGAGTAGCTGTAGGTGCATTTAAACAATCCAACTTGAAAAGGGGATTTCTCTCTTTTTATTTGAAAACAATTGAAAATGAAAGGTGTGTGTCTCAGGACAGAGTGCTTAACCGACCTCATTCTACTGAACTTCGATATGGTATATGAAACTGCCTCCCCTGTGTCTTCCCCAGTATTTTAAAAAGATGCTTTACTTGTTTGAAGCAACTGGTTCTGAGTCAGAGCTCTAGCCAGCATAACCAGAATCCATTATGTTGTTAGGTCTTGTTATACCATTCTTTGCATCAAATAGTCAATACAGCTCTGTTCTAAGGACTATCTGATCGTATTTTTGAGGGGAAATCGAGACCAAGCTTTTGAGATGGACTAGGGTTATGTTAAGCTTTCATGGTAACCACACTCCCTCCCCCACAATACAGACAGCCTGTACTTTTAAGTAATCCTGTAAGCTCCTGTGACTAAAGCATGAAAAATATCCATTTTCACTTGAGTAACCATGACAATAAATGAAATCCCCAAAATGTACCCCTCTTTTAGGGCCTGGGGGTGGGGGTTGCCAGCACAGTTTCTAGCTCATCTCCCTCTCTTATTTTAAGACCCCAGAGGAATAAAGTAAACATTTTTTGTAAGAAAATATGTGGGGATTTACTTTTTAAAATTACAGATGCTTATAACCTTAGGAAAATATATCATGTGCCCTGGACTTCAATGGTTAATACTTCTGAAGGATGTGAATCTTTAACGACACAGTAACTAAATACTAATTGGTGTTTACATAACAAATCCAGATGCCTGTATTATTGAGGAACCAATATCAAAAATTTACTCAGAGTCCTATATCTTTAAAAAAAAAAGAAAAAGAAAATGTATAATTTAAATGGCAAATGGGACAAATGTGCCAAGTTAAGTTTATTTGCCTTTTGATTTATTTTGTTTTTGAGAAGGTGACTAAGAAGCAAGTTGTTTCTCTATAAATGTGGTAGGGAAAGGAAATCTTTCTGTGGAAGTTAGCCATCTGTAAATTAAATCTCTGGTATTCAAGAAATGCCAAGCTTTAGTTCACCAAATATAAGTCCTCTGCTATATGCATCTTCTCTCTCTCTTTTTTTTCTTCTTTTTTTGTACATAGTTTCTAAAACTTAGTTTCTGATTTCCATGTAATACTTTATATGACATTAATCCATAAAACTGCTTGTGTTTTATGAGTTGTGATGCCTTTTTATCATTCTGCTGCACCTCTCTCCCCTCCTCCTTCAGGATTGTTGCACTATTGCACTCTTCCTGATGCATGGCTTCTTGGTGGGTGACAACATGATTTGTGAGCAATCCGATATATAAATAAGGTGGTGAGAACTGCCTCAGCAATTCAGTTTCTATTTGAAATGAATTAAGCAGTCTCTTTCTGTTTTCTTACATTTTCCTCTACTTTGTGTTTTCACAATTATATTAGGCACTGTAGGAGGGATTCTTTCCTCTTTCATTCCATTTCTAAAGAACATTTGGGTGACTCATAATTTTCTTTTATATGTCATGCCCTCATATGTTATAATACACCATGTATACTGTATATATTTTGGTCATGTCAGAATGTAGAATTCAACAATAGCTAATAACTATTAATTTTCCAGGAGGATCCTGGGGCTATAGATGCTTCAAACAGTGTTTTTAAAATTTGTTTTTTTACTGATATTAAAGGAGTGTTTGTCTTAGAAGACTGATAAAAATAATGTACCAAATAGATTTTAATTGTTGACTGTGTAGATATTCTATATACATAGGTGTTTTGTGTGCTTTGGTAGGTATGAAAATACTTTGTGAGTTCAGTACAACTTTACCTCAGTATGTTGTAAAGTGAATAGGGATATAGTTTTAGGGGCTAAACTCATTGGCAAAGGTTCTTTAGCATCAAAGATTATGGTATTTATAACATCCATGAAAAAATATAATATATATATATATATTATACTTCCACAAATTAAATAGTTTTTTTGTATGTGTGTCTATTAAAATATAATTAACTATTGTAGCCCAGCTACAATAGTGATGCAGGCCTGTAATTCCAGTGGCTCAGGAGGCTAAGACAGGAGGATCTGAGTTCAAAGGCAGCCTCAGCAACCGAGAGGCACAAAGCAACTCAGTGAGACCCTGTCTTTAAATAAAAATACAAAGTAGGTCTGGGGATGGGGCTCAGTGGTTAAGTGTCCCTGAGTTCAAGTGTCCCTGAGTACAATCCCCAGTACCAAATACATATGTGTGTGTGTGTGTGTGTGTGTGTGTGTTAAGTCATTTAAAATTCCACTGACATAAAGCTAGTTAGAAAGACATGTAAAGGTCTTGCATTGCCTATTTTAGATTAAGAAAGTATGATAATTGTTTTCATTCAGTTATTGTTCATTTATACTTAGAAATATATTGCTCTTCATTTCATTTTGTATTTCAGAGCATCCAGTTGGAATTAGTTTTTCTGCCTGAAATACATCTTTTATAATTTCTTCCAGTGACTGGAAAACTATTTGAGCAAAGCCACTTGGGTCTTTTTGGGGCCAAGATAGGCCCAAACCTAGTCCCATCCCATCCAGAAGGTATAGCACCTTTGCCTCTCTTGTTAACTTCATAGGAACATGCATTCATTCCTTCCATTTGTCACATCTCACCACAAGTATTCACATCTTGATAGTTTAAGCTGACTCTCTTCCATCTTTGAATTTACAACGTGGCAAAATATTTCATCCAACTTTGAGGGCCACCTGGTTTTATTCTCTGATTTACAGTTTTCTGATCAGTCTTAGCTTCAGGTCCCAGCTTCCTCATGACTCACTAAGCACCACTTCCCTGTCCCCACCCTACCACTATGACTAATTGGTAGACCAATGGACTACCATCCTTCAGCCTTAGTTCTCCATTTGAAAAAAAATACTGTTCTCCATTGCTTATGTAGTACCTTCACAGGTACCTCAGGACCTATTTGTTACTCCATTGTTAATGTAGTACTTGACAGTTACCTACTGCTGTGGGTGTAGCACTTCAAATTCTTGCCTTGGCATTGTAAGAGGGCAGTGGTTCTCAAAATATTATGCCTAGTCGAACAGCTTCAGCATAACCTGGGAATTTGTTAGAAATGTGACATTTCTGGCTTCATTATAGACCCATTGAATAAGAAACTGGGCTTGGGAAGATGGGGGATCTGCAATCCATCTTTTAACAAGCCTCTCTAAGTGATATGATGCAACTAAATCTTAAGAACCCTAGAGTCCAATGGCACATCTTGTTTTATAGGTACTGAAATACAAAAAAAAAAAAAAAGTTTACTCAAGGTCACAAAGCTAGTATAATGGTAACTACATTAGAGAATAGAGCCTACCACCCACTGCCCTTTCTTCTATGGTACTCTAGGTTACTAGTGCATAAAATGACCTTTAATTAGCTGATATTATTGTTTACTTGCAAATGAGAGGCTTACCTCTGAGCTTTACATTTCTATAATTTTTAATCTGCTGCCGGTGATTGGATCAATAAAAATCAAGTAGCTTTCATTGACAAGGTGGAAAAATACTCTTGGCATTGGATACTTTATAGGGAACTCAGCAGTCTTCATATTATCCGTTATGGCTTTGATTGATGTCTATTGCCATGTTTTCAAAGCTGTGACATGCAAAATGAACTCACGCAACTGACTTATGAAGGAAAGGATTTTTTTGCATTTTCTATGTATGTGTTTTGTGTGTATGTGTGTGAATGTGTTTAGTTTGTAAATTGAATTGCCAGAGAATTTCTTAAGTAGCATTGTCCGTGGCAAACTAAAATAGAGTATCTTCAGAGAGGGAAGAAGATAGAGAATGAGTTGCATCTAACAAAGAACACGTTTACCTCCTATTAGTTATTTGTATAATATTTAGCATACTTATTTTATAATTATCTTTATTCATGTATATTTTGAGGCCTTTTATTTGACTTTGGTGAATATTCTCATACATTCTTCATATAGCAGATGAACACATATGACTCTGCATTTCTTTTAGTTTCACATCTTTGTCCCACTCATCCTCATGGATTTGAACTTGGAGGAAAGGAAATCCCAAACTACTATTTCCATCTTTTCTGCTTTCAATTTTGTTTTTAACAAACAAACATTTCAATGATAAGAAATCGTAGTACTAAGACCATTTTAATGAATAGAAAAAGAGCAGCCCCAAAGGAAGTGACTTAAACACTAGAAAATTATTCTTGATATGATAGTATAAATGCAAAAGAAAATAGAATTAAGAAAGTATCAGGAATTATAAGTACTACATCTTTTTAAAACCTCTATAGTCTTTTTCAAGTGTTTAAAAAGAAATTTGTGCTGGTCGCAGTGATACATGCCTGTAATCTCAACTACTCAGTAGGCTGAGGCAGGAGTATCATAAGTTTGAGATCACCCTGGGCAACTTAACAATAACTGGTCTCAAAATAAAAAATTTAAAAAGAACTGGGGATGTGGCTCACAGGAAGAGGTCTCCTGAGTTCAGTCCCCTAGATCACAAAAAAAAGAAAAGAAATGAAACTTTTAAAAAAAGACAATGAAGATAGTTCTTAAGTTACAGATGGGTTTTGTTTTCATAGAACTAGCTCTATAATTTGCAGGGCTCACTGTTAACTGCAAATGTGGGGACTTCTTCTCATTTAATATTATTAAGAATTCAAAGATAACATCAGCAAAGCATTAAACCAACTATGATCCCTTCCATGTGAGGGATTCAGGTATTGGGGGGGGGGCTGCACAAGTTACTGTGGGCCTGCACACATTGTATCCCCATGAAGCCTCTGTGTTTTACCTAAGTGATACAATTACTGAAAGAAGCATAATCTGCACCAATTTGTTCATGAAACAAAATGAGTATTTTGACTTGAATAAAAGTGAGAATCTTTTAACAAGAATCCATTTCTTAAAAAAAGGTTCTTCCTGCAAGTGACCTCTTTTATTTATTTCAAAATGTCTATCTCTTCCTATCAATTCTAACATGATCTCTGTTGCAAATGAAAAAGGGAGCTTTTCCCATGAGAACTTCTGTCAAGAAATAATCTTCTTCAGCCCTCTTCTGATATATTAAGAAATAGTTCTCATCTCTCTTAAAGTAGGTTTGAACATTTTTCTCTGATGAATACTTTACATACTCTGAGCAAACAGCTTCACATTTCTCATATATTTTGCTGAGATTCCTATTTCTCTTTTTTAATCCCTAGTGATAAGGTATTCTATCTACAGAGAGTTTATACCACATTCTTTATAAGTAATTGTCTTGGTCTGTTTTCTGTTGGTAAAAATGATATCACAGACTAGGTAAGATTTAATGAAAACAGTTTTATTTTGGCTTATGGTTCTGAAGGTCCAAAGCCACAAGACCTCATCTTAAGATGGCATTCCTGCTGACAGAGTCTTAAGGTGGCCCAAGGCAACACGTGACAAAAAAACAGGGAGCGTGCACGTGTGTCCTTTCTCATCTCTGTCCCTCTTCTTATAAAGCCACTACTATTTAATCATGAGGGCTCCACCCTGATGACCTTATCTAAGCATAATCACCTTGCAGAGGCTTCACTTCTAAATCCCATAGTCGGATTAAATTTCCACCCTCTTAATATCTCACAATGGGGATTAAATTTCAACATGTGAATCCTTGGGGGACACACTCAAATCATATCCAAACCATAGCAATAATGTAATAGAGCTTATAGCTTTTCATATTATGGCATATCTTTGGGTCTGTTTGCAATTGATGTAAAGTTCACATTGGGCAATATCAATCCTATGAATTTGTTTTCTATGATTTGGTTTTCTTAGAACATTAGGATGTTCTCCCAACTATTTATTCCAGTTCCCCACCTCTAGGTATCCCTGCACATAAATGTAAGACAAACAATCAGACAGTGTGTTTCTAAATAGCCCAGGAAAAGAAAAGTGAAAAGAGACAGATAATCCTTATATAGTAAGGAATGTTCAGGGAAACACCAATTGAGTGGGAAACACCAAATGAACTTATATTCTTCACAAATTCCATTGTTCTTGATTGAAGTCTTTATTTTTCTTTTTATTGCAATTATTGGATATGTCCAAGCATTTTATTTCTAAACCTGACCTTAATTATGTTCTTATTGAGAAAACAGAAAGCAGATTTTTCTAACCAGTATTTTTAACTGTGTTGAAATCTTGAAAACTGTCTCAATACATTTGTCAGCCTTCTCTGATATATAGTCAGACCTTGGCTAATCATTATTATTGTTTTCATTTCTTTTTTGTTTAATGAAAAGCTATTGAATTATTCAGTTTTTCTTAAAAGTTCAGTGATTTTGTATTTCAGAAGCTCTTTAGTATTTGATATATTCACAGCATGTTCAGAGTTTCTCTCACTGGTCCACTGGCTCTAATATTTATTAGAATAATTTTATTTACCATATGTTTGTGTCATATTGGAAATGTTAGGAGAAAAAATTGAATTTTGAATGTGAAAGGTCCTTTCTTCTTTTATCAAAAGGAAAAAATGCATTTTCTGACATTAATAAAAGTCATGCTGACGTTCTCTTATAAGAAACTCACTAAAATGACAAAGAGCATGAAAAATGTAATTAGGTGTTTGGTTGAACTGAGTTGGTTGGTTTGTTCTTCTATCTGATAAATTCTAATACACAAAAATAAAATTATAATTAATAAGAAAGTGCAATCGTGGCAAATATATTGATATGCTGAGTAATATGAAAGCAATTGTCATTGTTTTATGTGTTTACATTAGAAAAAATAAATTTGACTCTTTGCAAATATTGCTGAATTTCTTTCTAAAAACACTCTACTAAGTGAATTTATTTATTCAATTCTCAGTGAAGTACTGGCTGAATCAAGGTTTTGGAAAAATAAACAAGTATTCTCTATTTCTAAGTATATTAACTAATCTATAAAGGTTTGACATTCATTAAGGCTTGCTGAGGGAAAAAATCAGTTCTAGAGATTGTGTTTTGCACAGTACTGCATAACTTACTTTCACGAGCCCTTCTTAAGCTTTGATTTCTAAATCTCTCCTCAGTGAAATCATACCTCCAAGATGTTTCATTAAAATGACAAGATAAGCTGCCTTGCATGCCTATGCTGGAGTGGAGGCAAGGTACAGAGTTCTGAGAGATCTTGTAAAACCATTCCTAGTTTTAGGGAAAGAACTGTAAAGTATTGACCTCACTAAAAATTGGCCCATCATTCCTATAGTGAAGATAATAGCCAAAGGGCAGGCCCATTAAGTGCCAGGCCTTGGCTTGTCTTCATCTTGTCCTCATGGCTGTTTTAATGACTCATGCAAAATTAGAAGAGGATGTTGGAGTTGTGGAATGTAAAAACTGCTAGAAAGACTGTGCTTTTTCAGTTATGCATTTTACAAAATATTTTTAAATGCATACTTTCCTTCTTGCAAACTTCTGCCTTCCACTTTTCTTTCTCTACCCCTCTTCTATTTGAAAATATTTTCTCAGAGGGTTTGGTAGTAGTTCAAGTGGTTTAATTACATATTTAAATCTTAGTTCAAACCATGTAAACGAGTTGCTGTTTGACCGTTTTTGACCTGCAGAAATAGCAATCTCATATGGTTCAATGTAATTAAAAAAAAACATAATTCCCAAACAGAAAGTAATATCCTACTACTACTATTCCTAATCATTTTTATGTAGCAGATGAAACTCAAAATTTACCTTAGTTGATCATTTACAGGTTGTTGGACATTTAAGAGGATTCCATTGCAGATTTTTGGCATTTAAAACAAACTTTAAAACAGGAAAACCTTTTCCTTGCTCATGTAGGGCCATCCTGGGAAATGGTCCTTAATGAAGTTACCTGATCAGTAGCCTGGTCTCCTGGGGATACAGTTCTCTTGCTTCTATAGTATCTCATTAGAGAAAATGCAGTGGAGTTAGTTAATTCATCATTATCTTTCTTTTTGTTGCAAACAAATGTACCTGGTCATTCTAATTAGATTGAGAGATACTGTAATATCTTTGATAAAGCTGGATGTTGACAAGGTTTCATCAGTTATCAGTTTCTAAACCATCGCTTTAAAGTGGATGATTAATCCATTCAGCACACATAGATCCTCCAGGTTTGGTTTGAGGTAGAAGTAAGCACTTTCTCCCTTACTCCTCACTTTTGTATGCATCTTAAAATAGTTTCCTCTAGATTCACTGGATATAAAGAAGATAACAGCAATGAATAAATTCTCTAAACATACTTTTCATTTTTTGTTGAAGATAGTGCTCATGCAAATGCTTAGTTACTAAAACAGTTTTAAAGCCTCAAAGGTTAGATAATTGCTATAAAAATCATGGTACATTTTTCTTCTTCCTTCTTCTGAAATAGAAAAATATAGTCCTGTTGAAATTCAGAATTCCATACATCATGAGAGCATAAGTAGTGTATTCCTTTTAAAGGATGGGGATAAATTTCCCCTATACTAAAAATCACTAGCTGCCATACAAGTGCTAAGTGAACCTTATCATTTCTCTATGGACTGCAATTTCCTCCTTTTGATATAGGCTATAAATAGGAAATAAACACTCTTCAATGAAATTCAGATAGTATGCAAAGATTTCACTGATGAGTTTAGATGAGTAAATCATAAAAACAACAAAATATTGCCTGGTCCTAAATCTTTGCCAAGGAGCCTTTGGTAACCTCCTCACTCTTTACCATTTTAGAAAATACCACATTTAACCCCATTTTAAAAAGTAATAGATTCTTGGGTTTTTTAATTTTCCTTATCTAAAGTGGAAAAATAATGAATATTAAAAATTATTACTACTCAGTAAATAAGACAAACTCTTTAATATATTGTATTTAATAAAATCAGCAGGTGTTCTCTTTATGATGTATTTATCTGGGGTAATTTATCAGCATAAGGACCATATTAAAATAAATTGCTTCTCTAAACAGTAGAGCCTTGGTTCCTGCAAATAGTTGATCCATGCCCAAAGTAGAAAGTAAAAATCAGCTATTCTATTAATTATTGCTCTATGAGCAAAAAATCTATAATATTTTTCTCTGTGTTCTTAAGATGCATGACATATAAAATAAATAGAGATTTTCAGGCAATATTTCAGTTTTCCTTGGTTTGAACAGCAAGGCTCTTTATTAGCCAAGAATTTTCTTTAATTTTCAAATTAGCCCACAGAGAGGAAAAATGCATAAGTTACCTATTTGCAGCAACCTTGGGTGGATGCCTTACTGTTCTCTGTTTTACATGGTGCTGTCCAGTGAGTAAGTGCCCAATAGCTATGTGATAATAGCTTGAAAGAGTTGATTAAAAACTACATAAAGGTGCTGTGGGAATGATTGAAACAAAGTTGATTAACTTAATCTAACTTATCCCCACTTTCCTCTCTGGAGCCTACTGTTCTAAGAGACACAGTTGAAATAAATTTGAAATTGTAAATTTTTTCCAGTCAATCTCAAGAAATTAAGTGCCTATTTACAAATCTGTCTCTGACCACAGATCTAGCTGTTTTACTCAAATACAACAATATTTACAAACACTATTGACAAAACGTTAACTGGAGAACAGCATGGTTTCTTTTTTAAATTTTTAAAAGTTGTTGATAGGCCTTTATTTATTTATTTATTTTATATGTGGTGCTGAGAATCAAACCCAGTGCCTCACACATGCCATGCAAATGCACTACCACTGAGCCACAGCCATAGCCCAGCAGCATGGTTTCTTTATAGGATAGTATATGATGTAAACCATGGAAGTTTTTGAATTCAAAAAACAATGCAAAGGTCAAGTAGACACATCAGCTAAAGGCATTTATGAAGTTAAGCTCCAAGAAATGACAATCTTTAAATGCCAGTATTTTTTTCAGGTTTCACCAGCCTTTTACATGTTGTTTGTGCATAATTGTCATCCATAACTTTATAAGAACCACATAATGTTCAGAAATTGACATAATTATATCTCTGAGGTATCAGTCCTAATTTTGTAATTCTGAAACCGTTTTCTGGTAACTGATCAGCTCTCATGTAATTCAATGGCATCTATATTATTTGCTAAGTAATCTGTAATTATAGACTTCCTCTAAGGAACCACCCTATGCTTTATTGCCCTGTGCTCTCAGTAGCTCTGTGGGTTTCAATTTTAGAAAATTTAAAGTAGGAAAAGCTACTTTTTTCCCAGATGAACATTTTAAAGTAATGAAGAGGTTAATCAGTGCTGCCTTGATTATTTTCAACAGCATAAGGCAATACAACCTAATATCCAATTATCATATTACTTTTAATATATCTTCTTTTTTAAATTAAAGGTTAGACTCAATTAAATGGTAGTAGCAGTATGTTAAATTTACTGAGTATCTGCCTTAGGGAGGGGGTATTTATTTATTTATTTATTTTGATTTTTTTTTCTACTGGAGACCAACTTTTATTTTATAAAGACTATAATTAAAGTCCATCTGAATTTAATTATTTAATAAAGCAATACTATTAATATATATTTGTATAAATTGTCTAAATTACCTGAATAGGTGTTTCCAAAGCAAACACTCTAGATATTTGAACCCTGTAATATATCTGGTGAGTTAAAATATATTCATACCATAATCTTTCATACTGTACCCACTTAAACTTGTAAATGTAAAATATCTTTTACTGTTTTCTTCAGAATTTACATTGATCTTTTATTTTCTAAATTAAATATATAAGGGGAAATGATCAGGTGTGAACACTTAGGGTATATACATAATGATCCATCCATAGAAATGTTTGGCAGATGTAGCTGCGGAAGCCAAAGAAAACTTTGGAAGTACTTTATGAGACCATTATAATTTGAATTGGATCTGATGAGCACTGAATCTTAGAAAAGGGGATAGTATGATTAAACTAGTAGTTTCATAATGGGAGAGACTAGAAACTGGGAATTCAACAACCTTATTCATGTAGTAATAATCTTGGTTATGGAGTGAGTGAAGTTTGGGGAGGGAACTCTGATTCTGAGATATTTTGTCTGTAAAGAAGTAGTACAGCTTAAATACTAAATTTAGTGATGAAAAATACGTTTCAAAGAACATTAAAAAATTCCAAGCCTGCCAGCACGGTGTGCACACCTGTAATCCCAGCAGCTTGAGAAGCTGAGGCAAGAAGATCTCCAGTTCAGAGATAACCTCAGCAAAAGTGAGGTACTAAGCAAGTCAGTGAGACCCAGTCTCTAAATAAAACACAAAATAGGGTTGGGGATGTGGCTCAGTGGTTGAGTGCCCCTGAGTTCAATCCCTGGTACCAACATAAACAACCAAGCAAACAAACAAACAAACAAAAAACCTTAAAGGTAAATCCTCCACTCTCCTATCTTGATAAATCTGTATAAATTATGATGTTGAGATTTAGCATATCAGGAGTACATACTTTCAGCTCTTTTTCTGAAGCAAGTGTCTATAGGCAACCTCATATGCATTGCTGATTATGTTTTGTATCATGTGATATTCCATTCCTTTCAAATTGGGCAAGAGATTGATTCTTGACCCAAAGATAGCCATGAGAGATGACCTGGAAAAATACTTCTCCAAAATTGCTGTTCCATACTAGTTGAATTAATTTGTTATATTTTTTGGACATGGTATGTTGAACTCAAAGACACCAAGATGGAGAATTAGTTGGCAAATGGCAGAAGAGAAAATAAAAACAAACAGAGAAGGTTTGCCCATGGGTAGAGTGTGTGGGTAGATAACAATGGACATCAAGATATAAATGTAAATAATATTAATGTTATTTAGGACAGTTATTGTTCCTGTAGGCAAAGAGAGTCATGTTTATCTTTTTAAAAAATATATATTTAGTTGTAGATGGACACAATACCTTTATTTTGTTTAGTTTTTTTTTTTTTTAAGTTGTTGTTGTTGTTCTTTTATGTGGTGCTGGGGATTGAACCCAGTGCCTCATGCATGCTAGGCAAGCATTATACCACTGAGCCACAACCCCAGTCCATCATGATTATATCTTATGCACTGTTTCAGTTCCTTATGCAGCCTTACCATGCAGCTGCTAAACCCTCTTTCCTACTCCTCTTTACTTCTCCTTTACACTAAGTCTCCATCTTTGTTTCTTGTAAGCCATCTAACATTTGTCAAGAGAGTTAAACAGTCACCAGTTAAATAGTAAACATCCCCTCTTTTTTTCCTCCTTCCTCTGTGCCCTATCTAACTAGAGGATCTAGTTGCTCCATGGGAGGGAAGAGAAGGAGTAGTGGGACAGATTATGCTACCCGTTTGTCCCTTCAATTGACCTTGTCCAAATGACTAACCAGCAGTGTAAAAGAGAAACACTTTGAAGCATATATAAGATTAATATTGGAAATATGGCAAAAAATTCTGGTATCTTCCCAAGGTTTCATATAGAACATGAAAAGGAGATTTGACATTCCATGTCTGGGAGCAGAATTGAAGAAAACCTCCCCCCCCAAAAAAAAATTTATGTTCACACAGTCACTGAAATGAGACTTCTCTGTATATTACTTGCCTTTTTTCAAACTGCTTTTGCTTTTATAAAAAGGAAAAATGTAGCATATTACCAAGTAAAAATTCCAGTATATTCCTCAGTTTGAAGAAGGTAATTGTACTAAGGACACATATTTCTGCATCAGTGTGCACTCTGTAAACATTCAAAAGTAAGGTATTCAGAAAACTATACAAATAAGAACTTCTTTTTTTAAATTGATTTTATTTTTTAAATACAGGACAGTGGAATGCATTACAATTCTCATTGCACATATAGAGCACAATTGTTCATATCTATGGTTATATAGAAAGTATTTTCACACCAATTCATGTCTTCATACAAGTTCTTTGGTTAACGATGTCTACCACATTCCACCATCATTGCTAACCCCCTGCCCCCTCTCTTCCCCTCCCACCCCTCTGCCCTATCTATAGAATTGGTCTATTCCTCCCCATGCTCACCCTCTCTACCCCACTATGAGTCAGTCACCTTATATCAGAGAAAACATTTGACACTTGTTTTTTGGGGATTGGCTAACTTCACTTAACATTATCTTCTCTGACTCCATCCATTTCCCTGCAAATGCCATGATTTTATTCTTTTCTGTTGCCAAGTAATATTCCATTGAGTATATATGCCATATTTCTTTTATCCATTCATCTACTGAAGGGCATCTAGATTGGTTCCACAGTTTAGCTATTGAGAATTGTGCTGCTATAAACATTGATGTGGCTGTGTCCCCGTAGTCCTTTGGGTATAGACTGAGGAGAGGGATAGCTGGGTCAAACAGTGGTTCCATTCCCAGTTTTCCAAGGAGTCTCTATACTGCTTTCCATATTGGCTGCACAATTTGAAGTCCCACCAGCGATGTATGAGTGTGCCTTTTTCCTCGCATCCGTGTCAACACTTATTGTTGTTCGTCTTCATAATAGCTGCCATTCTGACTGGAGTGAGATGATATCTTAAAGTAGTTTTGATTTGCATTTCTCTAATTGCTAGATATGTTAAATATTTTTTCATATATTTGTTGATTGATTGTATATCCTCTTCTGAGAAGTGTCTGTTCAGGTCCTTGGCCCATTTATGGATTGGGGTATTTGTTTTAAAATATAATACTTGGGAATCAACAGAAGAGGTGAAAGATCTATACAATGAAAACTAAAGAACCCTAAAGAAAGAAACCAAAGAAGACCTTAGAAGATGGAAAGATCTATCTTGCTCTTGGGTAGACAGAATTAATATTATCAAAATGACCATACTACCAAAAGCATTATACAGATTTAATGTGATTCTGATCAAAATCCCAGTGGCATTCCTCATAGAAATAGAAAAAGCAATCATGAAATTAATCTGGAAAAATAAGAGACCCAGAATAACTGAAACAATCCTTAGCAGGAAGAGTGAAGCAGGTGGCATTAATACCAGACCTTAAACTTTAATACAGAGCAATAGTAACAAAACAACATGTTATTGGCACCAAAACAGACTGGTAGACCAATGGTACAGAATAGAGGTCACAGAGACTAACCCACAAAATTACAATGATGTTATATTAGACAAAGGTGTCAAAAACATGCATTGGAGAAAAGATAGCCTCTTCAACAAATGGTGCTGGGAAAACTGGAAATCCATATGCAACAAAATGAAATTAAACCCCTATCTCTCATCATGCACAAAACTCAACTCAAAGTGGATCAAGGACCTAGGAATTAAACCAGAGACTCTGCATCTACTACAAGAAAAAGTAGGCCCTAATCTTCATCATGTGGGATTAGGCCCCAACTTCCTTAATAAGATTCCTATAGTGCAAGAATTAAAACCAAGAATCAATAGATGGGATGGACTCAAAATAAAAAAGCTTTTCCTCAGCAAAAGAAACAATCTGTGAGGTGAATAGAGAGCCTACATCTTGGGAGCAAATTTTTACCCATCACACATCAGATAGAGCACTAAACTCTAGGGTATATATAAAACTCAAACAAAAACTTCTTATTGTACTTGAAAAATAAATAGCAGTTACGTTCTTGTGCAAAAAAATGGAGTGAAGTCTTTATCGCCTTTCCACAGTTGTGTAGGCAGTTGGTGGAAAAGTTGATTCATTATAGAATCTCATGAGCAAAGAAAGCACACTATCATTCAAAGTTGGATTAGCGGTTTTTGAATTGTCCACTTGTTCCCTGCATCCCAAGCATCAACAATTAAGAGTAACATTTCCCTCATTTACAACATTTTTTTTAAAGAGAGAGAGAGAGAATTTTAATATTTATTTTTTTAGTTTTCGGCGGACACAACATCTTTGTTGGTATGTGGTGCTGAGGATCGAACCTGGGCCGCACACATGCCAGGCGAGCGCGCTACCGCTTGAGCCACATCCCCAGCCCATTCATTTACAACATTTTTATATTTGATGGTAAATTGCCATTATTGCTCTGATGTGTGACATTTGTTACAAATGCCTGACTGCACTCTCATGAGAGCAATTCTTGAAAAGTCACTTCCATCCCACTCTTGCCTTGTATTTGTACTAAGTATTCTAGGAAGATATAAATACGCATTTGTCCTCTTCATGGTGCTCTGGAAGCTACCCCCCAGTAGGATTGTGTTTGTATTTCTTATGAAGATGAGTTTATTATAATAGTATTGTATTCTATTATGGCGGTCCAGATGAAGTCCATAGGTAAGGAGTTAGGCCTTTTGGAAAGAAGCTTAATGATCCCAGTATTAGAGGCAGGATCTCAGGAAAGGAAAACTTGGAAAGTAGATTTCCCACTGGCTTTTGGAAAAACTCTTCTGTTTGTGACTGTTCTTTTGCAACTGGACTTCAGGAACTCTTAAATGTCAATCTAGATAGCTTCGTTATGGTCTCACTCTTGGCTCTGGCCCCCCAAAATACAAACATCTCATTTGTAGGTAGACTTATATTGAATGTTATTATTTGTTCCTACATTCCCCTTGTGATGAGGCTTTCTTTTAAGTTATGGCTGGCCCTTGTCAAAGTGCTTCAGCACCTTAGAGGAAGATTGTAGGATGCACAAATGTCTGTATCTAGCATGGTGTTGATATTAATGGTGTGTACTATAGAGCAGGAGTCAGCAAATTTTTTCTATAAAGAATCAGCTAGTAAATATTTTAGGCTTCAAGGGCCATGCAGTCTCTGTCTCCACTAAATTCTGTCATTGTAGCTAAAAGTCATCATAAACAGGGCATAATGAATAAACATGGCTGTGTTTCCATAAAACTTGGGGACTGAAATTTGAATTTTGTCAAATTCTTATGTAACACAAAATCTTCTTTTTAGTTTTTAAGACCCTTTTAAATGTGAAAACAATCTTAGTAAGTGGGCTGTACAAAAACAGGTGGTAGGTTGGATTTAACCACAAGGACTATAGTTTAATACCCCCTACTGAATGCACCCCATGTATTCTAATGCTGGTTCTGTCACTTTCCAGCTATGTGACCTGGAGTAAGTTAATTCACCTGAATGTGCCTCAGTTTCTTAACCTGGAAAATAAAAATAAGTTGGTGTGGGGATTCAATATAAATCCTTTAAAACAGTGCCTTACAGATAGTAAGTACTCAATAAATGGTAGATATTAATATTCATAACTCCCAAAACATGTTCTTCATTTTTTCCAAAAGAAAAACTTAGATTTATTTTGAATTGAGTTAGATTTGTTCTTTTTCCAAGTTTCTTTTTACTTGCTTTTTCTTTCACAAGTGTTCCATGCCCTTAGTAAATGATTGATTCTGATAAGACACACAGAGTATTTCAAAGGTCTCTTTGAAATATTAATTATTTAAAATATTGAATGTGAGATATTTTACCAGAGGCATCAACAGTGGTTTTTCTGGTAAGCCTTAACATTCAGGTTTATTTGTCGTTTGCTTATTTATAGAATGTATAATTTTCTTTCCCCAATCTTATAGCATATAGGTAACTGAGGGAAAATTAGTAAGCATAAATATTATTTTTTTAGCTACCATTTACTGTTAAGCTCTCTTACTTTGGCAAACTGCCAGCAATGTGCCTCTGGCCAAAAAGTTCCTACATGGAAATTCTACCATTAGAAATCCATTCATTTGTGTTAACAAGCTTCTCTTTAAATCCAAACACATCAGGGAAAGTCAACTCACCAGTTCAGTTTCCCTGACAAACTTAGGTAACCACTATCTTGTAGATATCCTTCATTCATCACTTTGGGGTGGAATACCCACTTATCTTGTGACCTCCAATAAAGTATTTATTCCATGACAAGATGTACCTACAATGTTAACATTAAAGTAAAATTATTTAGAAAAGTAGTATTCACTTTGAAGTTTATCTGGAATCTGATAATTTACCTCACTATAGGAAACTGTTAATTACCTGTTCTAGCAAGTAGATGAGATAACAAAATGAATGAACTCTCTAACGGAACACTTCCCCTAAAGTTTTAAATTTTAATTGCTCTGAGTTTAATTTTGCTTTTTGGTGCATACACCACTGTGCAAGGCCTCAACCTGGGAATGAAATGTTTTTATATTTTGTTTTACAAAATTTCAGCTACTGCATAATGTAATTACTACACTGCCCCTAGCTCATCCTGTGGTTTCTAGTAATTTTGTCTAAACTCCTGTATCCTCTTTTCCCTCTTGAAAGTTTCTTATTTTCAGGAGGAGCATCTGCCTTCATTATTTCTCTTAAAACTATAGACTTTCTATTTATGCCCCCTTTTAATCTCTTTGGAATAATATGTTGATTTTCTTAAACACTTTGTGGCCATAAATAACTTCATAGACTATTATCTTAGTTACCATCTGTTGGTTTTCCAAGTCACCATTAACTGACTTCCAATTAAGCCACAAACTAACAAAAACCTCCCATCTGATAGAGACTTTCTAGATATTTGTGGAATGGAACTTACTCAGACTTTTGTTCTGTCTGTTACAGTGTTTTGCCAAATGGTTTGTGTCTTATTTCTGACTCATTTATGACAATACTATTACTTTTACCCATAGTTATTTAGGGCTTTGGGCACAATGTGCTATTTGCACCATATTGCAGTAGCTTTTAATTTGGTCTTTATCACCTTCTATTGTCCCATATTAAATTAGAAGAGCTATTTGTCATCCCTCAGCATTTTTTTTTTTTTGGTCCCAGAGAAGATATTTTGTTTCCTTCATCTTTGATAAGTGAGCATTCTTCTAATTTTGTGTCATGTACAAATACATATTCATCTTACAGCATGTTCTTAATCTGGATCATGATAGATAGTGTGAAAAAGATTGAATCTAACACTGATTTTTCTGACACCCCACTTGTTACTGCTTTCTTATTCTGTCAGCTCCCATTTACTACTGCTGATGACCTTGCTCACAAAAGCAATTTTCTTTTCTATTAAGTCTTTTACCAATAATGCCAAAATTGACCATCCTATCTTGTCCAGATTTATATGTAGAATAATATTTTTCACTGTGAATTCAGTGCTATTCTTTGTATAATTGATTTCCTTCCCACTATGGTTCATTTTCATCTTACTATAAGGCTGATCTTAAATGCCATCTTTATTATGCTACAGTCCTGCTGAAGATCTAACAAAGGCTTTTAGAGTTTCTGGAAACATATTCAAACTTCTTACTTTGAATGTACAAGTCCATTCAGAACTTCAGCTCTAATTTTACCTCTTTAATTGTAATCCTTGTATCTTTCAAATTTTTTCTCTCCCTATGGTTTATTATACCCACTATGTATATTTTATTTCAGGTGAATATGCTGATTCAAAGTGCCTTGATTGTTGTTACCACTTTAAAAGTAAATGAAGTGAATAGGCAAAACTAATATAAGATGATCAAAATCAGGTTGTCTGAGTGATGGGGATAAGAATGATGAACAAGGCATGATGGAAATGCTGAATACCTTGATTATGGTGGTGGTTACACAGGTTTATGCATTTTCAAAAACTCTTCAATTTGTACATTTAAAATCTCTGCATTTCAGTATTTGTAAATTTTTACATGCACATGCATACAGTGTCACACATGAATGTACACTGAGTTAAGAAGTTTAGATTTTAATATTTTTTAACCAGTCATGGTTTGATTTTTTGAGGGAGTGGGGTCTATTTCAGTGTCACTTAAATGGAATTATAATACTTAAAGAGCTACAGAAATTTAATGTTTTCAAAGGCTTAACAAATACATTCCATTAAGGCTTCCCAAATTCCTCAAGTCCACAGAGAATATAGTTTATTTTCATAAATTAATATGTAAGTATTAGCTCATATACAAGGGTCCTGCCCTCACTAAGAAGCTTTTTGCTTTTTATGGGGGGGTCAACAAACACTTACTTGTTAATAGAAACTTTCTTCAACTTTGGCAGCTCATCTTTTGCAGAAATTTTAATTATGCATTTGAGAATTCAAGGTTATTATAATAGTTATTAAAACCATAATTATACCCAGGTTTTTAGGATTTTATAAAATAGATTTTATAGTGCAGTAAACTAAAAATTGAAAAATATTATATACTCCAAAATTTGAAACATTTTTAAAAATTTTTGAGTTTTTAATTAGAGATGCTCAACTGGTAAAGATCAGGGCAAATACTCTAAAACTAGATGAACTCTGAAATCTGATAAACTTCTGCTTCAAAGCATTTCAGATAAAAAAAGGATACTTGACCTGTATTGGCTTTAGTTTAGTAGTTTTCAAAGTCTAGTGATATGGAGTGGGGTTTTTGGTAAAGGAAGGCACTTAAGTCTCTAGAATAATAAGTGTTATTCTAATTAATAATATTTGATTAAAAGGAAGTATAGTTTCAAACACTGAAGTGTTCAGATATTTTACATGCTAACAAGTTAGCCTGCCTCCGTTTAATGGATGTTGACCTAGGACACAAGACTCCTGGGTCAGAGACATAGAATTCCATTGTTACTCATGGTGTAGCAAGCAGAATGAGCTTCATGTTTGTATTGCTTTTTATTGTCTTCCAATTCCCATAGGATGGTGTAAAGTTGTGACTAGGTGGATGCTGAACACAGTGGGTTTGTGTCAATGTTTGTAAAATGTATAGAAATGTGAAAAATCCACAGAAAATTGTCCCTACGTAAGTATGTGCTAGCCATCAGGAAGTAGTCTTGCACAAAAGTATAAGAGAGATAATTATCAGGTTCTATTTTTAATCTGCAGCCTCTCCAAACTCTTTTGGGGAAATTAAGTCAGCAAACATAGGTAAATGTTGACACTTTAAATTGAGATCAGGAGGCATTCAACATCTACTGAATGATAAATACTGTGGGAAACATGAAAAAGAAGGTTAAACCCATGCCTTTCATTTTATCCAGTGATAAGCAGCTCACACAGAGCTCTGGAACTAATTTGGGAATGAAAGCTTATGAAGTGGCCTCTGAATCATTACTTCTCAGCCATGCCCATGTATTAATCATTTTAGTGGCTGAAAAGCATCACCAATTTTTTCCTTGATATTCTTTCACTCAGTATAATATGTATTATAAGTTGTAAGAAGGTACATCATTCCATATGTGTTTGATAAAATTATAAATTTATTTTATTTTAAATGATAAAAAACACTTAAAACTATTTTTTTAATCTTAAACTTATAGACCAAACAAAGCTAGTCACATGTAAGTAAATGTTCATGATTCTATTAAACTGGAAATTCTAAGTAAACCAATCAAATTGTCAAAACACAATTTGATCATAGATCAAATTTCACTGAAATTCATTCAAAATTAATTTCAATCTTCAAATGATCATGTTGGCTTCCATTTTGTTTTAGGGAGATTCACTAAAATATAAAGCAATCCTATGATTGTATTCACAAAATTTGATTCAGTAGAGTTCAATATTTCATGAAAGTCACTCAGCTTTTTCAAAACTTATGAATGGAGCAAAGGAAAAATTAATGAACTGATACCCACATTTCTTTCCTTGAATATGCTCATAGTTATTTTGTATAATACATATGTGATATTTACAAACAGTTTTTTGTTTGTTTTTTAGCAGAACCACCTAACATGTATATTTGGCAGGGGCACTAGAAACCCCAAGGGGATGAATGTTGGTTCTTGGGAAGATAGATAGAAAAAAATCTTAGTTATTGCAAAGGTTTGGGGGTCCTTCAAAGGGTCACAGTACAGCAACAGATATACAATACATCTGTGACATTAAATTTTGACTGTAGGGTTCATTAGGAAAACAGATGTCTAAAAAGGCTCCGGGATGGGGAGGGGCTATGATAATGAAGAAAAGGATGATAGCCTAGAAGTGTTTTACTAAGTGTTGTCAGGTGGCACCCACTAAGTTGAGCAAAGGGATTTATTTTTAAATTTTCTCTCTGTCATATTTTTTTATTTCCTACTTTTTAGTCTAATCACAATATAATCCCATTAAAGAACTTTAAGAAAACAATATCCATAATGTCCGTATGTTATAAAGTATTTTATGTTTGCATTTATTTCTTGTAAACCATAAATATATACTGCTTTGAATTTTTTATCCACTTATTTACATATATTCATTTTTATGTAATCTTTATAATTGCCACTTTTACAAGGCTACATGAAATTCACTTACGCTGCTCTTTTCTCTTGTTTATACTTGTATATTTCTGAAAATTTCTTCCCCTTCTTTGTAGTTCTGCTTTTCCTTACTGCCTATTAAAATTTGTGGTCCTAGGCCATGTGTGAAGTTTCAAGCAGCAACGTTGGTCAGATGACATTAATTTCATTTAGACAGGAGGAATAAATACAAGAGGTCTATTGTGCATCATGATGGCTACAGTTAATAGTCACATACTATATACTTTAAAATTGCTAAGAAAGTAGATTTTAAGTGTTTTACCACAAAATAATTATGAGGTAATACATGTTAAATAGTTTTATTTAGCCATGTCCTGGCATATACATTTACTCAAACATCATGTTATATACCAGAAATACATATACTTTTTACTTGTCACTTAAAAAGTTTTCAAGAAGTTTAAAAATTTGAGGTCCTCCAGAATTGCATTTTCTGCCTCCCACTCTCCTTTTGATACACTATGTCAGGGTAATCTCATCCATCTTCAGATGACACAGAAATCTTTAGTTCCAACCCACATTTCATTTCTCGGTTGTACACCCATATATTCAGGTTCCTGCTGGTTATCCCTATATAGCTATTACTTAGGAATTTCTAGTAGGTCATCACCTTTTCTCAAACCGTTTATCCCTGGTCATTTAGAATCCTTTCCCTCCTCCTCAATCTGTCCTCTCCCCAGCAAAATCCTACTTACCATAATAATAATTTCAAAATATCTGTCTTTTCTCTCTGGTTTCTTATTACTTCAGGACTTTATGTTTTATTTAGATGATTATGCTTTGCTCCTGAAACTTCCTCTGTCTTCTATTGGAGATATTATTATCCTTTATAATGCTACCCAGCAAGTCTTTCTAAAATATAAATCTGATCAGTTCACTTTGTATTATTTTTATCTGTGCTGTACAGTACTGTAAGCATGAGCTACATGCATTTAATGAGCACCTGAAATTCAGCTAATATGAATTGAGGTATGTCAAAGGACACCTACAATTCTAAGAGTTAATCTGATAAAAGGAATGTAAAATATATCACTAATTTTTGTAGATATTTATTTCACTATTTACTTAATATATTGAAATGAATTTTGTAGGGTTTTTAATTTTTTAATATGACTGCCAGAATATGCAAAATGATATGGCTTGCATTTGTGATCTTCATTATATACCAATTAGATAGTACTGACGTTAGGGTAGTGATCAAATCCTGTATCATAGAATTATGATCTGGCTAACATATGCTTTTTCCATTTCAATTTATGCTAGCTATTGTGCGGAGCGGGCTTTCTCGGGTCCAGGGCTGTAATTCAGTTGTGGAACACTTGCTTAGCATGCTTGAGGCCCTGGGTTTAATCCCCAGGACTGCAAAAAAAAAAAAAAAAAAGATGGGCAGTTAGTCTTATTCCCTGATAGATCTGGGTTCACACCTGGGCACCTTTGTACACCAGCCATGTGAAATCTGCATTTCAGTATCTCTAAATTAAAGATATAACAAATATAAAGTATCTACTTCATAAAATTTAATTCTCCCTGGTGCATTCTAGCCTGTCCACCTTCTTTCAATTCTTCTTTTCTTTCTATTGAAAATGGTTCACATGTGTCTGAGACCTTACTAAATATTAAAAGTACACAATAAATTCTCTTTTCCTATTTAGTCATCGGGGCTCTACTTGCCTTGTCCTATTTTCACCAAATGTAGGACCTGAGAACCTCTGTGTTTCCCCGTGTTTTGTATTTAATATCCTGTTCTAGATAATTTATTTTAATAGAATAAATTATTATAACATTGAAGAAGTTTCAAGTCAAATGATTTTAGCTTGCTCTTGTCCCATAGGAGATTTTTTTTCTATGATCTGATACCCCATAGTTAATTTGATGCCCCTTAGTTAATCTGATACCCCAAAGAAGGATTTTGATTTAATTTTGGAGTAACATCAGAAACAATGTCTTCTCCCTCACACCTCCCTTCTCCTCTTAGCCATCCTGCCTAAAGTATCTTCTACCCAAGACACACATATTTAGCTACTGCTCAAAGTAGCCCCCTAGTTAAATTCATTTCCATCAGTTAGGCCATTTGGGATGAGAATGCTCAGTTCCCTGCGGATTTCCCACAGCTTAATAGAGTTTTTGGTAATTGACACCTTGAGAAAAATGCTCTAACAAATCTTAAAAGTGTGTTTGATTACCACAGTTGTTAAAGATAAGAGTAAGACAAAATGTTTTAAATGTTGTTACTGTTAGGGATTTCTATGAACATCTTTTGAGTATTCCACTTATGGCTTCTTAACAGTTTTTTTCCCAGAGGAAGAGTTTAAGCACAGGACAACATTTTGAAAAGGAAATGAGACTTTGGCTGATGTCTCTCAAATGTAGAATGTGGCCTTTCAGATAATGTGATCACCTTTTCTTTATACAATGTCAGCATTTCAAAATGAGTATAGGATATGGATTAGGTAGGAATTGAATGCAAATGTGTTTTGCAAATAGTGTCTTTTGAGATAATCACAGATGATGGTTGAATGCTGAAGGTATTAATACAATCAGTATTTAACCTTGTGTAACTCCGCTTCATCAAATTGTGCCCTGCACATTGATTGCATTAAGCCGGGTCAGTGGTTTCTTGCTTAGGAATATCTTATAAGAATCTTAACAGGAAGGCAGCAGTAGCTGATAAGCTACTGTTTATTTGCATACTGAGCGTGTCATCAATAATACAAAAGACAAGGTCTTTAAGTTGAAAGAACAGTGGGATTGGCATGAATTTTGCTTAATGGTGCGTAATAAGCAAAGTAGTCTGTGGTGCCAGAAACTGACAGGATCCATTATGTTAAAACAGATATATGTCTTTAATTTAGGGGTATTATGTAAATCTGACAGGAGTTTTTCCCTTTATTTTCCTGTAGTTTAACTTTAATTGCTTCAAGATTAATTCCGATTTCTTCCTTCCTCCAGAGGGTGATGAGACTGGTGTGATGGATAATCTTCTAGAAGCCCTACAATCAGGTGCAGCATTCCGAGACCGCAGAAAGCGGATTCCAAGGAATCCAGGTAATATCTACTCTAGTTCACATGGTCTTATCAAATCTGAATGTTCAGAGCCAAGTACCCCATGCCTTCCAAAAAAAGAAAAATAATGAAATTTTCCCATACAGGCTTTTTTAAACAGTTGATCTCATTTCATGTGTGAAATCTCAGCAGGCGTCTACATCTACATGATTGCAAATTTCAGCTCACTAAATGTATCTTCAAATAACTGTACACTTTGCAAATATATCAAATATAAGGACTCCCACTGTGTTTAATATTAAATATTTAATTGTTCTTTTATGAACATGTGGTTTGGGTGGAAGGTGGTTTAAAACCATGAGTGTAATTAAATCATAAAAAAATAATTGGCCCCAAGGATGTCACATTAGCTATTCACAGGTAAGGAAACTGAGACAGTGCCCGTTTCTAAAGTCCATTTTGCTTTTGTAGTACAGTAATATAAATAATAGTCTGTTATCCATGTTAATAAAGGAAGAAGAGTCACAGATAATTCAAGACCCTCAAAAAATCACAAAGCACTGAAACAATTTTTTATGGGTGTAATTGATTGATAACAAATAAAGGTGAACTGTGAAAATTGGTCTGAGGGGGGAAGAACATAAAAGATGCAAAATAAAACTTCTCTCACTCAAGTTCAACTAGAAAGTTGGCCTCCTTATCTATTCATACCTTATGGCTGAGTAAATAATAGTTCCTCTCAGGAAAATCCAAGTAGTCCTAACTGTCCACCTCCACCATGAGGTTTTATGTTTTCAGTGCATTTCTTTCTTAAAGTAGAGGAGGAAATTAGGTCTGTTGATTTTAAAAGTCTTCTTCATGGGCTGTGACACTATATTGGAGAAATAAATGAAAAAAATAATAGTAAATATGTAAACTACTTAATTTAAATTAGCAATATTTGACTTGGATAGCCCATACTTCAGAAAGTTTTCTTTGATCCAGCAGTTATTATGTTATAAGAATGGAAATTCATAGCTTCCAAGACCATTGTAATTGAACAAACTAGTGAGAGAAGTAGAACCCAGTGCAGTTGTTCAGGAAAGCTTTTGGCAATGGTGAAGTTCATGATGGAAGCAAATTTAAGTTATATAAATCTTTTTCACATTTGGGTGAATCCTGAGGGATAATAGATAACACTCCATCTCTTCCCTTCATGGATGCTCTGTCGAGATTAGCCTAAAGATAAGATTTCATGTAGAGGAGAGAAGTGTTTTGGATAGAACACAAGACTGCTTATAAAAAGTAGAAATTGAAAGTAGCCAAAAAAGAGTCAAAGATTGGAGAGAAGAAAATGGAAATCTGTATTTTTATGTTTATAATAAAATTTTTAAGGTATACTTGCCTGGCAGAATGCTAGAGCACTACTACTCTACAACTATGAGGCAACCATGCCACCTATCCTCAGTCTTTAAAAAGTGAGAATATTCTACCATGGTATCAGAATACCTTCCACCTCTTAAGGACAATAAAAACCTTCACTGCTCTTTGTTGAACTATCAGAACAATAATAGTCAGTGAAAGCTGAATTGAAATAGTGATTTTTGTATCAATAAGTAAAAGCATGTTATTCTGGGCCATAAAAGGATTGCTGTAATCTTTCTAGTCTGCTTATTTTAAAACTACACATTTGTTAAGGCCCCTTCCTGATAAGTCTCACACCTCATACTGATTCTAGAAAAGCTGTACTGGAGAGAGATCAATCCTTGGGGGTTTTCTGAGCCTGATACTCTGGGGAATGCAGTGTCATCAACTGTGAAACACCAAGAATACATTCACAAACTGTATAATTTTATAGTACTAATTCCAAGTCATCTAAATTGTTATTTTTGGTTTGTAGCTAGAGTGCCCCAATTAACACATAGGGTCAAAAATGGTGCATTTAAATACAGCAGTCATTCGGATTGGCAACAGCCACAGCAAATATGCAGAGGCAAAAAGAAACCAGCAGACAGGCAGTGGCAACAGTTAGTAAACATCTTGGACATCAGTAGAACAGGAAGCAAGAGAAGGGGAGGGGAAGGCACAGAGTTTATAAGTCTTCAAAACCTCTTCTGTCTGCTTGCCTCTTTTATAGAAGTGGCAGAGCCAGGGACTTTTAGAGATTTCCTCTTCATCTTGACCTTTCCTAGCTAAGTCATCTTTTCATGAAGGTCCCCTGTTGTTTTTGCTTTCTTAGTTACCTTATTTGATTCCTTTCCAAGTTCCCATTGGATTTGGAATTGTTACCCTTCCCCTGCTCAACACAAGAATCCTTGTTCCTTTCTAATAACTTCCATTTCAACATGATGAGATAAAAGCAGAAAAGCAAAAATATGAAGAATGGAATTTTCCCCAAGGGAAGTAAAATACAAAAAAAATAGACCAAAAAGTTTCACATCAGAGTCTAGCAAAAACAGCAAGGATGTACTCTGTTCTGCTTGCCATTTCCATTATTATCAGTTACAGATGGAAATTACTATATTTACACAGCTCAACCATTGTGTTTCTAATTGGAATGTTTCCAATTGTGGATTTAAACAAAATGAGGTAATAGTCTGTATTTTTTATTAGCAAATCAATATATTAAACAATGATATGATTACTTGCCTGAATTTTAACAAATCTTCTACACTGGGCCTTTCCCCCTCCCCAAGACCGTGACATTAGATAAGTTAGAAAGAGCTCCAAAATATTGTCTACTTCCCATTCAGCTGAGTGTGCTGTTTCTGTTAAGAGCATAGTTCTTGTTAAGGGAACTATGCTAGATGTGATGGAAGATGCAGAAATAATAAAGATAAGATTTCCTTAGTTATAAAACCCTTGTGTCTAGTAAGAAAGATAAAAAGTACAGAAAGACTATAAAATAAGGCAGAAGATAAAAGAAAGCAAAAGGTGTTAATAACATACTATGTAAGTTCAAAGAAGGAAGATAACAAGCTTTATTGAGTATATCAGAAAAATAATCATGGAAGAAAAGGTTTTGCAGGATGAATAGAGATTTCAACAGTGGAAGCTGGCGCCACATCATTGAATACTGAAATGAGACACTAGGTGTAGCATGTATTTCTTTAGGCAAAGGAATCTAATGGAGGTTTTTCAGCCATAGGAAGATGTTCAAAGTTGTGCATTATGACATTTAAGCTATATGTGTGTAAGAAATGAAGTAGGAATCTACAGACACATTGTTAAGGGAGATAACGTAGAGAGAGAAGAATATCTAAAAGTCAAAGATAACTCTAGGGTTTTGAGTTCAGTTGACTAGGAGGACAAGTAGGTTACTAAACAGTTAAGATCAGGAAAAGGAGTGGTGGTAGTAGAAGATAAATTCATTTGGGGACAAATTAAACTGGAAAGTGGTAGCAGAGCATCAAAATCAAGATTTACAGAAGGTTCTTAGAAATATGGGTATAGATTTCATAAGGAAATGGTTGGGTACTTAAGCATTCTGATTATACATTGTGAAATGAAAGAGATTATTGGAGGGATTATTAACAAGACAAGAGAGTCAAAGATAGGACCTTGAAAATTCTTCCATTTAGGAGCTAAAAGCAAAGAAGAAAATTGACAAAAGCCAGTTGGACAGTTAGGAGGAGAATCTAGACATTGTACTAGAAGCAAAGAAAGACAAAAGTGTTCAGAAGGCAGAAAGGGTAGGCATTTTCAACAATGACATATTATATAGTGGAGTCAAAAAGGATAAACCCCAGTGATTTCTACTTGGGAGCTTTCTAATTCCTTTGTAAAGAATGTCACTTCAATATTATAATGTAACTAAGAGCCAGAATGTAGGAGCTCCACAGTGAGTAGATGGTGAAACCATGGAGATAGATAGTATTCATTCAACATTTAAATAATTTTATTGAATGCCTCCTCAGTGCCATATACTGGTTTAGGTGCTGAGGATGCAAAACCAAAGAGGATATTTGTCTTGAAGAGCTCACATATTGTTCAAGGAAGCGTGACTATAAACTGTATGATCGAATTAGAATGCAGTGTTCTATAATAAAGATAGGAATAGTGTACCTGTGAAGCATGGAAGTTACAGGAACTTCCCCCCAAGTTTTCTCCTCTCTCCTTTGTGTTCTTAGCATATAGACTATTCTTTCTAGAAGTTTGGGTGAAAGGAACATCTGATTTTCCCTTAACAACCTAGTATAGACCTAGTGTCTATGAATTTTTATCTATGAATTTTGATAAATTCTTCTTGACTTTCTTTATCACCACTAAGGTTTTAAGTCCTATATGTTTATAATCCATGTGGTAAAGAATTGCCCACCAATATTCCTTACTTTGTCATTATAAGATCAAATATAGGGAAAATAAGCACATAAAGAAAGACCTCACAGAAGTGAGAACCACACTTAAAATAACTATAGATACTTAGAACTTGCTTGTTGTCCCCCAGCCAATGACTTCTTTCCTTGCCTACTATAAAGAAATATAAATGGGCTTCTCAGCAATAGGTACATATCTAACTTAGCTATTTGGGCTAAGACTGGATTTTGGTCTATAATTCTAGCTATTCATACAACTCACAAGAGAAGCATTATGAAGAAATGAAACCAAGAAACAGAATAAGTATTTTTGGTTTTAGAACCACACAGGGCAACCAAGAAAACTGAATTTAAGAAAACAGAAGAAACTCAGGAGACACATGATCCCAGTTTTATGTATCAGCAAGATAACAATATAAATGAGAAGGTATAATTTACCATTTGAGAATAGAAAGGGGTCAAGACCCAGTGGTATATACCACAAGCTTTCACAATGCCAGAGCTTTACAATGGTCTAGGGATTGGTTCCAAGATCCCCAGTGGACACCCAAATCTGTGGATGTTCAAGTCATATGAAACGGTGAAGTATTGGCATATATATGATCTGTGCACATCCTCCTACCCATATACTTGACATGATCTCAGATAACTTCTACCTCCCAGGTACATTAAATAATCTTTAGATTACTTCTACCTAGTACAATGTAAATGTTTAGATGTTGCATTATTCAAGGAATATAAGAAAAAAATGTCTGTAGTTTATTATAGATGCTATTTTTCATTATTTTTAATCCATAGTTGGTTAGATTCACAGATGCAGAACCCATTGAAATGGAGGGATTACTATATATGATATAAATACTATGAGTGTGCAGAAAGTGCTAAAACTGCCTAGAGAATTCAAGAAAAGTTTCATGATGAAAGTAGCTTGTGAATTGTGTTTTCAAGGAAGAATAGTAGTTTGTGTATGAGAGAACAGGAAGAAAAGGCATTTTAGATAAAAGAAAATGGCAAACACACAGGGTGGAAATATAAAGGGGTATGATGGCAATGATAGAAAGTTTGTTGCAGAAAAGAGCTCTTTAGATTCTCTAAAGGAAGAATGTCTTTTGTACCTTGAATGCTGAGGTTTGAAGAAAGGAAGTAAGGAGAATGTAAACATAAATTTTATCTCTATAAGAGATTATGACAGGAAAATTTCAGTGCTTTCAAAGATCTTACATGAAGTTGCCATATTTGATTATTATGCCTGATTTTTCATCCAGATATGTGACCACCTCCCTTAATTCAGTCATGTTTATTGAGCATACAATGCATGGTGCAGCTAAAAACCTTATCAGTCTAGAATACCTAGTATTACACATGGAAGAAAGCACTTTCTCATTCGTTATGTGTGTTTCATTCCCTTCCAAAGCAGAGCTTTAACTGTCTAACTCTCATAAGTTAAAATGAAGATCAATTGTGGCCCCCAGAAGAAGAATGGGTTGGGATAGCAAAGAGATATTCTTCAATTAACTGGGCAGAACCTGGGGGAGAGAGCAAAGTGCAGAAGGCAGCAAAAACTATGGGAATAATCCTTAGAAAATCTTCATTAATTATAGAATTGACTGGTTTGCAAGTGGTGAAAGTCAGGGGTGGGTCGGTTATAGTACATATGTAAAGAAAGGATATGCCGGGGAACAGGCAATTCAAACACTCCATAGGCCAGCCACATAGTGTTGTCAGCAGTGTGAGTTAGCTTGATTACTCTTTGATTACTCCTTGACAATAATCAGTCAGTGAATACCAGGAGTCTCAGGGATATGACCGAGATGAGATGATGGTTATAAATATGAGAGTGGGTGAGATAAGCTGAGAAGAAGAAATAGAACAGTGGACCAAAGACAGAACTCAGGAGAAAACATTTATGGCACACACTGGTTCTCAGCCCTGGCCCCACAATGGAATCACTTTGAGGTACTTCTAAAAAATACATCTAATTTCTCTCTGAACCAATCAAATAAAAGTCCATTGGCTTGAAACCTGGGTAGCAGCATACTTTAAAATTTATTTGGGTGATTTTAATATCCTACAAAATAGAAAACTATCCATTTATAGAATTAGTTTGGAAGCTGTAGCCCATAAAAGAGAACATGAAAGGATTGATTATGAACATAGAAGATGAGAAGAAAGTCAGTGTGGTATCACAGAGGCCAAATGAGTGGAGCTTTTCAAAGAAAAAATGTAGCATCAGATATAATTGAGAGTATCAATAACATGAGCATTGAAAATGATCCATTAGATTTAACTATCAGGAATTCTTTGGTTCACCTTAGCAAAAGCAGTACTAGATGAGTATATTGAGGTAGGGAGACTAGAGATGGTGTAGATGTCAGATTGCAGTGAGTTCTAAAATGCTGTTAATTTTTAAAACCATTTAACTTAGAATCTTGTAATTGATGTGTGTCTGTGTTCATTATATGATTTTTGCTTGGTTGTTGTTATTGTTTGTTTTGTTTTGCCTTCATCTCATTTCACGAAGTTTTACTTTTGGAACACATACATATGCATTGATTTGTAAGATTTAGGTTTGGATTAAAGATGCTAGAAACAGAAGATTGCCATGTAGACTGTCCTTGATCTTTCTTTGACAACTAGTGAACAAATTGAAAATAGACCATTTATGTGCTATTTATATGCAAAATTGTTCTAAGCAAGCACTGATGATGTTCTCTGTAGAAATTTCAATCATTTTTTGCTTGTCTGTTCTCCTAACAATATAATCAGCTCTGCTGCACATTTCTTCATTGGTGATCTCTGTAGGACAGTAGGAGATAAGGTCAATTCCAGTTGATTTTTATGAGAAAATGAATATAGCAGGCTTCCTTTAGATATTGGAATGTGGGAAAACTTAGAACAAGCAATTATTATGCAGCAGAACATTTCTCTTAGTAGTTTTAAATCCATGTCAACAATTCATGGACATGTTAATGTTGAGAGCTAAGCTCACATAACTACCTGATTATTAACAAACCTTCAAGTCAGGAATAAATGGTTGGGACCCTATTTGTCAAGTTTGTGATATCAGTAAGCAGACACTTTCTGCATTTGCAACTACAAAAACTGACAAGGTATTAATCAGATTGCCATAAGGGCCTAAACTTTTCTAGAAAATGAAATGCTTTCACAACTTAAGGAAAATAATTGTTTTAATTGGTGGCCTTGACTATGGGTTCATTTTTCTAATGTGGATACATTGGTATATTAGCATTTTCATATTAGCATTTTCCTTAAACAAGTTAAAAAACGTAAGCTCTGCTTTCTCTTCAACAGTTACATCTGCTGGCCCAGTGGCCAAACAAGCTGGATTCACCTGTAAATGAATGTACTCCTGGCCCTTCAATTTCTGTTATACCTTTGGATATGTATCTTCTGTGTATTAAAACTTGAGCATCACTCTGGTTTGTCCCTTTCCTTGTGCCCCATAAAATAATAGGGGGAGAAAGTGAAAGAGGGAAAAAAGGGAAGATGGGAGGGAGGAAGGTCCAGGACAGTGGGGATGTTCTTTGATAATTTATCAGTACCTTTTGCACTTGCAAAAAAAAAAAAAGTGAGCCTAAATAACACAGTCCATTTTCCCAGGAAAGATTTTAAAGTTATGGTCAATGTCAACACTCTTCAAGATACAGATGATACAAATTTTTAAAATACTACAAAGATTATAACTGTATATTGCCATTAAAAGATTGTGATTTATTTTCAACATCTAGCACATAACTCAATATAGTATATGCTCTTCTGCTTGGTGAATACTTCACAAATATCAAAAAATATTGAATCTACAAGAAAGCCTTTTCAATTTATTGTACTGAAAGCTATCTCTGAAGTTTGAAATTTGAGGGATGAAGGAAATAGAAATTTCATTCTACATCATAGTAAATGGAATTCCATTAAAGCTGAGTTTATTTTATGGGCAAACTCGAATGCCCTATGTATGTTACCTTCACACGACCTTTTTATTCAGTAATGTTTAGGCTTCATAAGTGAAGAAAAGTGCCAACTTTATATAAAAAACTAAATATAACTATATGTCATTACTTTTACCTCTTTTGTGCTTGCATTTGACTGCCACCTCTTTGTCATTCTTACCTTCAATCCCAGTTTGTTCCACTAACACCTAGCTATTTAGAAGACAAAATTCCTAAATGCTACCAGCAAAAATAAAGGAAAAGTAAAATGACAATCACAGCCTTTTTGTTTCAGCTTTACATATCTTCTCATAAGTCTTTGCAAATAAACTCTATAAGACAGAATCAGAAAGAAGTTAGTGAATCTTCCTAGAATAGCATTAAGTAATTAATTGCTTTTCCAACTTTCTTGCTGAATTACTCAGGAGAACAGATCTTTCTGAAATTTAAGGTTTTCTCCTGATATGTAGGAACATTCTAAGGATTTAAACTGTTTGTTTGAGGGACTTCTGGTATCCACGAAGGTATTTTCCCTTTCCACCTGGGAAGGTTTTAGCTTGAGATTTTAGCTTTACTGGTCTGTTCTATTGTTTGTCTAGCACAGATGTAGTGTACTGCAAGCAATACAGTACTCTCTGGGAAATGAACAAGATTTTTTTTTATTTCATACATTATTTACAACTCTGCAGTGGCTTCAAAAAGTCAATGTATATCCTGGACACAAAGAAATGAAAAGCACAAAAGCATAGATATGATTGTCATATAGTTGTTTAGAAAGTTAATACTATTATACATGGATTTCTCCTTTATTGCAACATTATAATACCTATTAGAGGTTTACCAGCCTAATGGCTATTAATCAAAAATGTGCATGCTTATTTTGTTTCATAATAAACTAATAGAGTATATTTAAATATGTGGAGCTTACCTATAAGTAAGCAGTATGATTTTGTTTGTATAATCCAATGTTTATTTTAGTCATGTTTGTGACATCATCTCACTTGTGTATATCAGGTCTATTTTCAGTGACAGAGATAATGAAAAATGATGGTGCTTTATATAGAATTTTTTCCTATTTTACTTTATTGTACCAAACATAAACATTATTGAATCCTAAAGAAAAAGGACTAAAAAAAAATTCTGTTATGTACATTTTATTGTTTTAATCCAAGTTTAAATGAATTCTTCAACACATATCAAGTGCATTAACACAATTTCATTTAACTAACAATCTTCTAATCCCCCAACTTGAAGTCACCAAGAAAATGCCCATCCTTAGTGATTGGTATAACAAATTAGTGAGTAATGGGGCCAGATAGAAGATAAAATTAGAAATGAAGTTCCAACATGAATTTTTAGGACATTATTAGAGATATTTTTAAAAAAATGTTGAATTCAGGTGTGATACAGCCTAGGAAAGACAAATGGGAAGAAAAATACTCCATCTAGAATTTGAATATTTTTTCACTAGCCATTAATACTATTGATTAGTTTGCATCACTTATTTAGAATTGAAACTTCCTGGGAAGGGAAGATACAAAGCAGAGAAGAAAATATTATGGTCAAACTGAATGCTGCCCATACAGATTCTGTATGGTGTAGATTATCCTGAGGCTTCCAATCTCTTTATTTTTCTCTTAATTTCTCGGGGTCCTTTGCATACCACTTTGCCACTTCCCTCCACCTGCTTCAGAACATTCCTGTTCATTCATTTATCTTGCTCACAGAACTGTTTCACAAGTCCATTATCCTGATTCCATAGTTCATACATTAGCTCTGAGTGAGAAAAACAGGAAATAAATACAGTTGCTTCAGCATTGTTTGAGGGCTATTTATTTCTGTTCCATCTTAGCATTCTGTCTATTTGAGGGGGAGGATAAGACTGACATGACAGTACATACTACTCCAAATAAATGTTCTCTTACTTTATGGGAAATTATTCTGGTGTTAGTAGCAGGGTAGGTCAATCAATGAAGTATGTTCAAAAGGGATAGAGAAAAATTCCTGGATAGAACTCTTGGCTCCCAGCATTTTATTAAAAATTATGTCATCATAATTGGGATTTACAAGTGCTTGTGATGTTATGTAAGGCATCAAGTAGACAAGCAACCTTCTATATTGCTATGCCAGTGATTTCATCAATTAGTATAGACATTTGCAAAATGACTACATAATTATCTGACTCTCAAAAAATTGTACACTTTTTTTTTCTAATTTTGAATTTTTCTTTTTAGAAATACATGACAGTAAAATGTATTTGGCATATTATACATACATGGAGGATAGCTTCTTATTCTTGTAAATGTACAAGGTATGGAGTTACATTGGTTGTTTATTCATATATGAGCATAGCTTTCTTATGTCCAATTCATTCTGCTGTCTTTCCTGTTCCCATCCCCCCTCCCTTCCCTTCATTCCTTTTGTTTAATACAATGAACTTCTATTATACTCTCTTTAAAAAAAAAACTCAAAGGGGAAAATATATTTTTATGGAACTTCTTCCAACCACACAGTGGTGCACATTTATTGACAGCATAACAGGTAAAAATGTATTCGATGAAAAAGGAAAAGTTGCAGATTTCAACAAGTAGAGCAGTTGATAGATTTAGTATTTTTTTTTAAAGTCTCTTCACATTCAGTAAGGACCGGTCATAATTCAGTGCTATTTCAAGTGAAGTATTTGATTATTAAGACAGATAAAACAAACAAAAAAATGAAAAGCACTTCCCTTATAAGCCAACTGATATTTTAACATGTTTCTCTGACATCTTGAAAATGAACACCCATGCTCATTTACTTTTTGTTTTTAACTTTGAGTTAGAAGGGGGATTCTACAGTGTGTGCATTTATCTGTTTACCTAAACTGAAGCATGGTACTTGTAAAGTAGCATCATTGATTGATTGCTATTTTTCAAAATCAAATTATACAAAAAGACTTTTATTATGCATATCTTCAAACTGCTATTTAACTTCAGTTCTTGACCTCAAATAGGTCCTGTTCTCCTAGATGATTGGGTTATAAAAGTTAAATGTCGGGTGGGGAAAATAGAAGCTCAATTTTGAAGTGTGACATCTTCTGGATTCTTTTCTGGGATCCATAATATGGGGTACATGTCCTGGCATAATTGAAGGTAAAAAGGGTAGTGGTTGGGTGAAATCCATCATAGAGTATCATTTCCTAACTGTGTGTCCAAAGCTGCTTTTGTACCAATTAGCTATGACCTTTTCTTTTAGCCTTGGGGTATGAGATTATTAGAGGCAACTATTTCTGAATTATTTTCTTTCTAATATTAGTTTAAGCAAATTTCCTTGCAGAACTAACTATTCTTTCATAGCTCCTGCCCCCCCCCGCCCCTTCTGCTGCTTCTTTTCACTAAGCTGCTAAATCTTTCGCAGAGGAATTAAACGTGATGTTTCTAGAAACATTAATAGCTTGTGCCCTTTTCTGAGCGTCCTACTTCAGAAATATTGCAGCTGCAGTGATATTACATGCAATCATTTCTTCCTGTTTCTCTCAGCAGGGAAGTTCCAGCTTTAAGGTAGATGCAAGTTCTTTTATTCCTGAGCTAGTCTCAGAGATTCTCTTTTTCTAAAGGATGTGAATGCCTCAGTGAGGATTTCAAAAGCATATTGCTTCTTTGTCCACTTAGTTCACCTCAGTTGACTATGCAGTTCATAGGAATAATGGAGAGTGGGCAAAAAAGTATAAATGAATGATTGCAAATCAACCCGGCTATTAGAAAACCAACCCAAAGCAGGGGTTCTACTGTCATAGTAATATCATCTCTACATGTAGTTCTTTAAATGTGGATGTACTCCAGGGAAAAAACTCCACAGGCAGTAAAACATCAAAAAATGCAGCTAAATTGAAAACAAACCACTTTTGCATTTTGCATTGCAGCTTTGTGGCCAAATGAATAAAAGAGATTTTTTCATTTTAATTTTTTTATTTGTCTTGTTTTTTTGGTGCAGAGAAAGACAGGACTTGGCTAAGACTTGACTTATTTATCCTTACCTCTCCAAAACATGTTCTTTATATGATTCTTCTAAATTTCCCCAACATACTTGTTATTTTCTTTGTTTTCAATTTTAATATCACACTATTTATGAAATTGTCACCACTTTTGAAGTTCATTTTACAGAGCTGTTAGTTTTATTAAGAGAAAAATTATTTTCTATAAAGTAGTTAATAGAAAAAAAATAGTTAAATCCCATTCAAATAATAGACAAACTTGACTTATTCAACTTTGACATCTAATTTGAATCTTTTGTGCATAGTGTTCTGGAAGCTACTACCACTTGTGATATTTGAATAAGAGGGAACAAAATAGACATAATACTTCTTTTTCACTAGCTTCAAATTAATTTTAGATTATACTGAACCACATCTACATTATTAAATTGAGAAATTCAATGTTTACTCCAAAGTGTTCTCTTCTAACTCCTTTAATAATGTCAAGATTCTGCATCAGAAGAACAAGGGAATTATCATATAAATGTTTTTCTTTTTTAAACTATCATGAGGTTAAAAATTATTTTTCCACATTTATGATTCTTTTAGGCTAATTGCAATATAATTCCACATGAGTAATTTGTAATACTGACTACCAGCCATGTAAACAATGATGGAAGGAGAAAGTTTTAAAATAACAAGAAATAAGTCTGTATTGAAAATGCTAAATATCATCAACAATTTTGTAGTTCATACTTTTTGAATTAAGTTAACTTTGAAATATGTAATTAGATTAAGCTAGAAATGCATCTTACTTATGGTACTGCTTGTTATAATTCATAGTTAGCACCAGTACAAACTGATAATATGAAAACCTCACAGATTTTTACTGTTATTTGTACTCATTTTTGTCAGCTATACAAATGATAAAAGAATAATCAAAGAACTGATGGCTTAATATAATGGCTATTGTGTTCTAAATATCTTTTGTGCTTTGACATTAAATGTCTCTCTTGCCTTGGTATCTACTTTCAAAACTACTACCCATTCCTGGTACTATTTAACTGGGGATATTAGTCCTTTGACAGTGGTGTATGCTATTGACAGTATCTTTTAATTTGCTTAATTTCCTGACATTTTCTATGTTAATTTTTTTTTTACTTTGGTATTTTTTTAATGCCAGATTTGTGCTTAAAATAGAAAAACCCTCTACTAATAAGGTTTAGTCATATCACCTAAGTACTACAGAGTTGTCCCAGATGTAATAGGGAGAGATAAAGAAGGGATCACAGATAATAAATTTGCCCTGCTTTCCCCACAAAGTTATTACTGCAAGCTTTAAGTCTCAGCTTTTATTGATAAATATAAATACCAGTTATGTAAGGAAAGCCTATTCCTATTTATAATAGCATTCAAATCTGGTTTTAGTAATTGCTTAGGCCAAACCACTCCATAAACACTCCCAAGGCAATTTGAAAACAGGTATTTGTTGCCTAATCTGTTTTTATTGCATATGAATTTTATTTTATTATTTTTGTAATTAAACCAATAAAACTTAATAATATTTCCTGATAACTAGCAGGTAAACAACTTTATACAATATAGGGTATATTTTATTTTCTGAAACAACTGATGGTCATTCAAAAGAAAGATTGTTGGGGAGTGGTGGGGGAAGGAGGTTAGTATTTTCAATTGGTTACCAGGCTTTTAACAAAACAATTCCTATTATAATCCTAAGGAATTTCATCTGACTAAATCCCCACTCAAATGACAAACAAGGAGTGAGAGCTGTAGCTAAAAGAACAAAGGGTAATGGGGGGACCTGTATCTGAATGAGCCCCACCATGGTGCCCTTTAGAGGGTCCCATTGTACCCTGGGTTAGCACCTCTCACCATTGCTTATGAAAACACTTAACATTGAATGATGCTGTATGTCTTTTATTGTACTTACTAAAATTGCTTATGCAATTTCAATTGGCTATGGTGTTTATCATGTACTGTCCTCGGTATTATGTAGCATGGATTAGCCTAAGAAGCAGCTGCCTTTTTTTTTTAGTGCATCAAGTGATTATTATGTATTGTGTGAATATCAGTTCAAGTTTCTTGAGTGCTGTGGCATCTAGATGAAGAGTAGTAAATAAACATTAGGCTTTTAAAATAAAAAAGACTTTTATGCTATTCTTCAATTTCTACATTCTCTTAAAATAAATGGTGGCTATTGGACCCTTTTATTTCAATAAAAGATAAACACGCCCACTGGTGAACACATATAAATCTGCACTTTAATGTTAATGGAAGTTACACATGGGTATCAAGAGGTAAAACTCAAAGAAGATACTATAAAATCATCTTATAGCTCAGTTTTCAGAGTGTTTCAAACCTGAGGGGCATTGTTTCATGCTTTAAGTTTGTATGTATACAATCTCTAACCTTCAATATACTTGATAAAATGGCTTTCAAATCATAAGCTTGGTTTGTTTCTTTAAAATATGGGGTGGGGTGCATTGTAATTATAAAAGCCTCTTTGAAAATTGGACTTGGTAAAAGGATCTATATTGTGTGTGCATGTATGTAGCTCCTTTGGTGTTTGTTAAGAGCAGTAGGTGCCATTCTCCTATTTTCCCCATTCTCTCCTTAGACTGTTTTAGGTCATAGGCTTTCTCCTTTTGCTTTCCTCACCTCCCCATGACGCCTGCCCTGATCCCTTCAATTGCATTGACTCTTTTCTTTCTCTTTTCATTTCCCAGGAGAATCTGAGAACTCTTAAGTCCCACAATTTACTGAACTGCTATAATTATAGCCTGTATCTTTTATTAAAATAACTACATGCTATGCTTTTCTGTGGTAGTACAGAATAGTAATGCGATTAGCACCCTTCATTAAGATGTACTGCCCATTTTGAGTGACAGCTTTAAGTCACAGGATAATTCTCCTATACAATGGTCTGTACTTTTTTAAAAGGAAGAAGGGAAGATTTGTAATTGAGGAAGAAAATTAAAATCCTCTAGAAAATCTGCCATTGTTAATACACCCAACTCTTCACCCCTACCCTCCAAAAAAGATTTTTAGTCAATGAAACTTTGAAAATCTTCATATTGATAGCACATTTTCCATACTTTAATAAGTTAACCCCAATGTCAATCACAAATGAGAATACTTGTGCTTATTTCCCATAGTGACTGTGAAGATAAATTGAGATGGTGACAATGAAACTTCTTCCAACCTTTTAAAATATATTTACTTTAAAGTCAAACAGTTTTAAAGTATTTTTGTTATCCAGTATATTGTTGCTGTAGCCAAAATAACTGACAGAAACAACTTGAAGTAGAAAAGGTTTATGTTGGTTTATGATTTCCAGAGGTTTAGGCCATGGTCAGCTGACTCTACTGCTCTGGGCCCAAGATGAGATAGAACATCATGGCAGATGGGCATGTCAGGAAAAAGATGTTAATCTCATGGTAGTTGGGAAGCTGAGAAATAGGAAGATAGCATAAACTATCAGGTGTAAGATACAATCCTTAAGGGCACACCCCCAGTGACTTATCTCTTCCAGTCAAACCCCAGCCTACAATTACCACCCAGTACAGTAGAGATTTCAAATTATTAATCTACCAAATGGATTAATCCACAGATTAGGTTATACTAATCTAATCATTCCACCTCTGAACATTCCTACATTAAGAGGAGCTTTTGAGAGATACATCATTTTCAAATCATGACAGTGTTTAAATATCATCATTTCTATATTAATCAATGCAGTTAAATCCTTCAGCAGCTACCTATTACTACTAGGACAAAATCTAGATGTTTTATAGTAACTCAGAAGGCTCTGTGTAATTCTTTGTGTACCTACATTATTTGTCTTTTCTTTTTTTCTTTTTTTAATAGTTACACATGACAGTACAATGACCTTGACATATCATACATTTGAATCAGATGGGATATAATATCTAATTTTTCTGAGTATACAGGTTGCAGAATCACATTGGTCATACAGTCACATATATACACACAGTAATAATAATGTTTGTTTCATTCTACTATCCTTCCTATCTCTCCAACCCCTCCCCTCCCCTCCCATCACTTCTGTCTACCTAATCTAGGGTAATGCTATTCTTTTTTCCCCATATCTTCATACATGTATTTTGTATAACAATGAGGGTCTCATTCCACCATCCATGCAATTCCCTTTTCCCTCCCTTTCCCTCCCACCCCTCTTCCCTATGTAGAGGTAATCTTCTTCCCATGCTCTTCCTCTCTTCCCCATTTTGAGTCACCCCCCCTTATATCAGAGAAGACATTCGGCATTTTATTTTTTGTTGGCGGGGTATTGGCTAACTTCACTTAGCATAATCTGCTCTAATGCCATCCATTACCCTGCAAATGCCATGATCTTATTATTTTTTAGTGCTGAGTAATATTCCATTGTGTGTATATGCCACATTTTTTTTTTATCCGTTCATGCATTGAAGGGCATCTAGGTTGGCTCCACAGTCTAGCTATTGTGAATTGTGCTGCTATAAACATTGATGTGGCTATGTCCCTGTAGTAAGCTGTTTTTAGGTCTTTGGGGTATAGTCCGAAAAGAAGAATAACTAGGTCAAATGGTGGTTCCATTCCCAGCTTTCCAAGGTATCTCCATACTGCTTTCCAAATTGGCTGCACCAATTTGCAGTCCCACCAGCAGTGTACAAGTGTACCCTTTTCCCCACATCCTCGCCAGCACTTGTTATTTGTCTTCATCATGGCTGCCATTCTTATTGGAGTGAGATGGTATCTTAGAGTAGTTTTAATTTGAATTTCACTAATTGCTAGAGATGGTGAGCATTTTTTTCATATATTTGTTGATTGATTGTATATCCTCTTCTGAGAAGTGTCTGTTCAGGTCCTTGGCCCATTTGTTGATTGGGTTATTTATTTGTCTCTTTTTTTGAGAGAGAGAGAGAGAATTTTAATATTATTTTTTATTAGTTTTCAGCAGACACAACATCTTTGTTTGTATGTAGTGCTGAGGATTGAACCTGGGCGCATGCATGCCAGTCGGGCGCTACCGCTTGAGCGACATCCCCAGCCCCTTATTTGTCTCTTCTTGAATGAAGTTGTGAGGAAATTTGGCTCTCAACTTCTTAACTGTCATTATGTTAGGAACAGAAGCACTGTTTCAAGTGTAGAGATCTTCTTGTATTCAAACTGGCACTTTTGGATAAAATGCAAATAGAATTTTGATGGTTAAGAAAATGTGATGCCTGATAAATTTTGTTTTATAATTGTTTTACCTACATAAATATAGGTAAAATATTATTAGTTCCAATATTATTATAAATATAGGTAAAATATTATTAGTATTAAGATAATGAACAATTAAAATGTAAGCCAGAATTTATGAAGTATTTAATTAATAGCAGTAAATATATTGTATTTCCAGTTGCATTGCCTACCAGAATCTTTCAAAATATAATAAATCTTATATTTTTGAAGTTGAACAATTAGAATAAATTTTATTTTAAAATATCACTTTCCCTATGCTTCAGGTTCTAACTAAATATAATTAAACCTACTGCTTCTGCTATTACAAGTTTACAAAGCAATGGAATTATTGCCAGTACCTGGCCTTCTTTTCAATCTTTCTTTCTTTCTTCTTTTTTGTTTGTTTGTTTGGGGGGAATGTTTTATTCTCCTGGCTAGCCTATGCTATTGCAGTGAAAGTTTTGAAAGAAAGATTATTTTGAATCAAGGACAGAAAACTCCAGGAGCTTAGTGGTTTTTTTTCTCTGATTAATTTTCAATATAAGAAAAAAATTAAAAATATCCCACCAAACATTTTGCTTCGATAGGCTGAAGCTTCAATTGTTTTAGAAGTAGACTACAAAATTAATATCTCTTTCTTTAGAAAAGAAACTAATATAATTGACTATGCATTCTGAAAAGATAGATTATTTATACTTCTACTAGTATATCCATAAAGATTTTCATGTTATTCTGATATATGTCCATTATTAAAGACAAATGCATTTTTAAATCTTGTAATTAGAAGGTTCATAGCCATCATAGGTCTGTTGGAAGCAGAAATACACATTAATATTTTAGCTTTCCATTTGCTTTCATGAAATCTATGAACAGAAGCTATCTGCATCTAGGGATTGTCTTCAAATGACAAATTCAGCATGCTACAAAAAAGTGATACTGGGATTTCCTGCTGAATTCATCTAAAGTTAGGCCATCCTGAGTAATGATTCAGAGTGGATTCTTATTCTCATGTGCCAAAAGTTATTTTTCTCTTTTTATATTTGATTTTGATGGTGATGAATATGATTGTGAAAAGGAATTATGCCACATAAAGAGAAATACTCATAGTATTACAAAATTGTCAATGACAGAATAGTCTGACTAAAATGATACAGTTTGATTTCATTTTCTCAGAGCTAAAATACAAAACATAATGAAAATGGACTTCTGAAGTTTTCTGAATCACCCAAATAATAAGTAATGTCTAAGACTTTATGTACCTGGTGCATAAACAGGACATAGTACATCCTCAGAAAAGATTGGTTGTGTGAATGAATAAATTATGTAAATAAATGTATGCTCTATTTTATCAATTACATGTCCCTTTTATCTTCCCTTTTTCTCTTCTGTGATATTTTGTGTTATAAAAGATAATGCATACTTACTCTAGAAAATTTAAACATTTAAACTATAAGGACAATTAAAAATATCTACAATTTCAATATCCAGAAGCATTGACCATTAACATGTTGGCTTATTTTCTTCTACCTTGTAGATGTATGAATTTTACATAGTTTATATTATACTATATACACAGTTGTGCATCCTATATTTTCACTTAATTTTGAAAGCATTTTCACAAAAATAATCCAATTAAGTCCCAAGTTTTCAATTCTGCAAATATTTCAATGACACCGGTACATTAAAATGGGTTAGAAATCATAATAATAATCTGCACCTTATATTTCATTTATTATCTATGAGAACAAAAATATAGATAATAACAAGGGCAGGTGGGCATCATTTCTGTGGCCCAGAACCACTCGACAGTGTGGTGCACATTACTATGCAGTATACATTTTCCCATTGTCCTATTTATAGGATAGCTATTTTTCCACCATTGATAATTTGAACTGCAGTGCATTCTTTGAAATAAAATGGCAACCTAGTTCTAGGAAATCCTTTCATGAATACATTTCTTATATTACATACCAGGTAAATATGTAATATTTTGTTCAGTTGAACATTTGATAGAAAACTTTCACAGCAAAGTATATGCCATTTTCACAATGAATTTAAAAGTATTTCCAAATACTTTAATCAGTCATCTATTACTTTTCTCAAAAGAATATATCTCTACAACCGTAATGATTATTTCAAAGTTAGCATAAGTGGTATATTTGTTGCACAATTTAAGTTTTTGTAAGTATTCCACATCTAGAATGGTAGGACAAAATTATTATTAAGGAATGTTAATAGATATATATGCTAAATTCATATATATGCACATTCTAACTGTGAATATATTATATATGCTTATTTCAAAAAATATATTTACATTCTTTAAGTAAATATATTTAGTATAGTCAGACTCTAAGAGTAGGAAGATGTACCTTACTCCAAAGGAATGCACTAGTTAGTTTGGGAAAGAGTGCCAAAATAAACTGTTAGGTTGAGCCATATGAAATTGTGGATTTTTCATCTATAAAAGCATTCATTTCATGTGATTCATCCTAGCATAATACACTATGATAAGCGTAATATTGTAGCAAGTACATAGTAGTGTGACAATGCCAAAATGAAAGTGATTAGTTCTTCTGAAGAGAGATAACAAGATGACGGCTGCTTATTCAGCAAATATAAGTTTAAATTAGGGTCCTTTGTGTCCGTATAGGGGTGTGTGTGTGAGAAAGATGCCAGGTAATATTCATGCACCAAATTTATAATATTATTTCGCATTGCATGCCAGCAACACTTCACCTCTCTGAAATCCAGCTATTCCAGCAACTCTACCTGCTTGGAAATGCCATTTATCTTTTCAAAATATGGCCATAAACCTGAAAATAAGCAAAAACAAAAATATATCTTAACAGGCAACAGGAATCTGATCAAATCCTTAAGCAACAGCATGTGGAATTTCATCAGAAAATAGCCTTCTGAGGCCCTCACTCAAAATCTCTTTACTTTTAAGTTATACACAGTTCTATAAAATTTGATTTTCTCTTTTTTTTTCACCCACCTACAAATGAGAAAGAACATACAATATTGGAAGGCAGAGATATTTTAAGACTCACTGGCAATACTAAGAAGTGATAGCTAATTTCCTGATTGCAGTGGAAGAGATGAACTTATCAAAGTGGACAATATCTTTAAAAAATATAGGATACAAAACTGTTCATAATTAATCTTAAATTTCTGAAATATATGTATACAATTGCTTACAAAAATAGGCATGAAATAGACCAAAATATTAACAGTCTTTGGCTATGCCATGGTGTTGTGGGTTATTTTTCTTTCTTACTTACTTCTTACAGTATTTTCCAGTGGCCATGTGCTGATCATATTACTAGAATAATTTAAATAATATTTTAAAATAAGAAAGAGCCTGAAGTATAGAGCAGTTTTGGTCTATTTAGAGAAAAAGAAAGACACACCCCATTATGCCCTATGGATCTCGAGAGCACAACACAGTACTTGATGATCACAATAATTATGTGAATCAGCAAAAATGTATTTTCAATGGATTCTCTTTATGAAGGCAGCAAAGCGTATATTATATCTGCAAAACATTTCTGTACAAAATGCCTAAGAAAGAAAAAAATGTTTCTTCTTGTGATGTATAAGCCCTCAGTCATCCAGATTGACTCATTGTCTGAGCTTTGGGGATAGCAGAAATCTTATTTTAGGTTTTTCTATTTTAAAATGTTATTACCCTGTAGCTATTTGTCCTATTAAATTATGCAATATTATTATATCAAAGCTTCCTCTCCTAAGTGTTTATAGCAATTTGTTGAGGCATTATTATCAGATGGGCATGGAAACATACATTTAACTGATCATCTTTATTCTTTTGTAAATAGCAGGAATATCTGTTAAAATATACCTTCTTTTCTGAAATGTAAGGTTTTACTGTTTGATGCCTTTGTTGGCTGACCCTTGATTTTTCCAGAATTTCACACAGTAAGAGAAGAAATATTTACATGTTCCTAATCTATTGCAAAGTATTAAAATCAAATTATAAATTATTCAAGCTATTGGGCAAGTTTTCTGAGAAAATATATACAGCATAAAGAATATAATATTTATAATCATATTTCCCTGTTAGAAATGTTACGGTTGAAATACTCCTCTCTGTTTAAAAATATAAATTGAAAAAAATGACAACAGACAATATAAATGCAAAATGAATCCATTGTCCTTGTGGACAATTCTCAATGTCTTTATCTTTCACATATGTGCTGCAATGGTAGCATTACTTGCATCATCATCACAACTTAGCCTTGTCCTTATTCACTTTTCACTGAATCATATGCTTTGGTAGTTGTCCCAGATTTTCTTTAATGTCTTCAAGACCCATCAGTGTCAGTAAATGATCATATGGATCTTCATTCATTTTTCCCTCAGTGTTCCTTCTTGTGACAAACTTTGTCCCCCTGATGACCTCACTCCTCCTACATCCTTCAGAATCATGCTCTTTTTCGTCTTAATGTTTTTCTTTAAATAGATGTCTTCATTCTATAGAAATGCTCAGGTCGTCTTTATACTTAGAAAATAAACATCTGTGATAAATAAACCAAACAATAAATTAACAAAAATTATCCCCAACCTACTATCCTGCATCTAACTTAAGAGCAAAGACATGGCTACACCAAGAAATAAGAAATAAGATAAGTGTATATCTATATGTATGTGTGATGTATGAATTTGTATGCACTTACATCTATAAATGAACCTTAGGTTGTTATTGGGATTGTGTTGCTCTTAATTGTGTGGCTTGGTTGGAATTGCTTCATGCTTCTGATATGGGGCCCCAGTGAACAGTCAGTGATTCTTTTTCCCTTTTGTATTTTGAAATTTTCAAGTACATATAAAATAGAATAATATAATGAACCCCATGAACAAATCACCCAGCTTCAACAATGACCAATTTGTGATCATTGTTAACCCAATCCTTGGATATTTTGAAGCACATCTCAGACCATAACATTTTTAAATGTGTAAATATCTCTATAGATATCCACAAAACAATGATAATTATTTCTAGCATAACCAAATACTATTATCATAACTTACCTATCACCAAGTTATTAAATAACAGATTTTTAGTCAGTGTTCACTTTTTTCTGATTATGCACTACCTATATTTTCTAGTTTGTAACAAGAACTAAAAAGGTTTATTTTGGCTCATGGCTCAGGAGATTCTGGCCCAAGAGGCCCCAGAGCTTTGGGCCTTTGGTGAAAACAGCATATTATGGCAAGAGCATGTGGCAGAGTAAACTATTCATCTCGTAACTCAGGAAACTGAAGAGCCATGATGGGCTAGGGTCCCAAGATCCCCTTCAAAGACATGCCCTAAGTGACCTAAGAACCTTCTACTAGGACCCAGCTTCTAAAGGTCCCACTACCTCCCATTGCATCACCCTTTGAGTCAATCCTTTAACCCATTGACCTTTGGGGGAAGCTCATACAAACCATAATGCTACCTCATAGAGTTATTTTGAGGATTAAATGAGTAAATGCCCATGATGTAGCTAAAATGGTGCCTAGCATACAATAAGTATTTTGTATGCACTAAGCAGATGTTATTACTGTTATCATTTTTAATTATGTTTATTAGTTTAGGTTTTCAATAAGGCAGCAGTAAAGAGTGAGAGATTGAAGGTGCTAATAGAGGAGAGAATAATTGTAGAAACATTAACCTTTGAGAGAGGAGAAAAAGAGAGCAATTTCTCTCCCAGAGATGACGAAGATAGATTATCAGTGTCTAGGTGAAGGCAGATGCTAAAACTTCAATGATAGACTCATTCTTACAGGGTAAATATTAAGATCATCTTTTAAGAATGAGGAAAGGGGCTGGGTTGTAGCTCAGTGGTAGAGCACTTGCTAGCATGTGTGAGGCATTGGGTTCAATTCTCAGCACTGCATATAAATAAATAAAATGAGGGTCCATTGACAACTAAAAAAATGAATGGGGAAAGGAATTTAGGAGCGGAAGCCTGTGGCAGCAGAGGAAGTTTGGAAATACTTGAGGAATAAGCCAGAGAACACACAATAGGCACAGGCAAGTTGTGTCAGTTTTTGATCTAAGAAAATTAATGTGTCAGGAGGGGGAATCCCAGACTTTTGGAGTGGTAGCCTGTCAGCCTGGTGAGGGCAGTGAGTCTGGGCATGGCTGAGTGGTAAGATTGTTATAAAATAAAAGTGAAGGAGCATTGAACAGGGAGTTGGGAGACTTGGATCCATTTCCCAACATTATTGTCATCTAGTTTATATGACCTCAGATAGGTCATTTACCTTTGTGTCTCACATTCACTTGTGAAATGGGAGAGTTACCTCACTTTGTCTCTAACATTCCAATTCCAGAATTTATGACCTTAAAGGACTGATTCTAGAGCCAAACTGAAGAAGATCCCTTGAAATACCAGGGTTGGAAAGTGATGAATAGGTGGAGGGAGGTTGGAATGTAAGACCACTAAAAGGGAAACTGATAGGGAAACTCATGCCATTCTGTCTCAATATATCAATCTTCCTGCCTTTAATTTTCTTCTGCATTCAAAAAGGAAGGAAGGAAGGAAGGAAGGAAGGGAGGGAGGGAGGGAGGGAGGGAGGAAGGAAGGAAGGAAGGAAGGAAACTCGTTTGTAATTTTTGTAGCAGATATGGATATTTTGAATTTAATAGGAATTCACACTGAAAAGTAAATGTTATTTATTTTAGATTTATGTACTTAAAATGTTCATTAACACATTGAAAATAAACAGTTTACTTGTAGGGAGGACTTTTCTGCTCTTAAGCAGAAGATAACAAAAGAGTGTTTTATGCCTTCCTCTGCCTGTAATACCATTACACTTTGGAGTAGCTAACTAGGTTGCTTGAATATACTGTTACAGAACTGGTTAATCCATAATTCAGCAGGTTCTTGGCTTCCAAGTTGCCTTATTGACAAGCCTGAAGAAAGTGGATGGAACTAATTAGCACTCAGCATTATAAAATAGGAAGAATTAAATAAAGCAGCTTCAGTATTAAACGCAGACCCCTATGAAGATATTCCCTTTAGTTATGGGGATTTTGAAATGATGGACAGGCTAAACCAAAACTCATAATCCTATTACAGTCTCCTGCACCCACCTAATAAGCTTCAAGAGATGTTTCCTTAGAGTCTGGGATATTGCCATCTTCCTCTAGGCTTTTCTGTATATAGCTTATAAATTCTTTACTGTTCCCACTAAATACTTTGTTATTTAAAATAGCATAAAAGAGAGTATATAAGTATATATACATATTGATGCATTTTGACTGTAATAATACCCTTGGCCTATAGGGAACTTCATATTATTAATAATTTCAGAGGAAAGCTTTTTTAAGAAAAAAGCTCCAGGCTTAGCTGTAATGAGGCATTTGAAAAGGAGGAGGGGAGTATGTTTGTGTGCGTAATAAAAATATTGAACCCTTTGGGATGTTATGAACCATGGTGTACTAATAAATGATCTTTCCATTTCAGTGTTCCAGCAGACATCTTTGTACCCCTGATGTACCCTTGCAAAATGCCTTTAGCTCACATTTTCTTTTAAATATTTGTGTCTCCTGACATTTGCTACTAGAGGTGGGGGTGAAATAGGGTGAATCTGATGGAGGAAGGAGGACAATACTAAGAGGCAGGCAACGTTGGTGGCTTAAAATAATGAGCCCATTTTCAGCTGAGCTGTGTGGTTCATATAAATTAATTAACCCCTTACAAGCATTTGTCTGACAATCCTAATTCTCATTCAGTTCAATGAGTTTTATAATTATCATTTAACTAAATAGCACTAAAAACTGTTTATATCCTACCATTAAGGAAGCTTTGTAGAATTCCTTTTCTATAAATCATATGAAGTTGTTTACAATTTGCAGTAGTCTTATTTTTCTTCTAGTTTGTGCTCAGGTTGCTGTTTTGCAATTTAAAAAAAAATGTTTTCAGGATGCTAATTATAGAATATGCTCTAGAGTTTGGTTAGCCTTGTAAGGGTAAAGGACCTCAGTAAAGAACATTTTCACATTTTAATTGGAAGAATGTTGGCTTAAACTATTATCTATCATGTTAAACAAAATGAATCCAATGATGCTAAATGGATATAGAATGATTAATTACTCGTTCTTAAGACCTGTGCCATTTAATTCCTGGTGATAAGATGGTGATAAAGCACTTTTACCAAGAAAGAGAGAAATGAGGGTATTGTGTTGACAGTGCTAGAAAACAAGGTTGAGAACACTAGGAAAATATGTTTGAGGTGGGAAGCCCGAGACATCCCCTACCGTCTATGCTCTGTATATGTAATTACTTTTCATTTTCATACTAAAAATTAAGGTAATATTAATAAACATTTTACTTAATTAAGCTTCTTCTGATTGCAAAGGACAAAAAGCTACTTAAACTGAGTGTTTATTGAAGAGATACAGAGAGAGGCTCAAGGGAATGCAGAGCAGAAAGTATCATACATCTAGACCTAGATCCCTGAAAATAGAATCTTTGCTATTTATGCAAGGTGACTCTGGGGTCCTTTACAGCAGGAGTTCACAGGCCTTTCAGCTAGTGCCTGAGGGGACACTTTACTGTCCCTTCTACCTTCTGACAAGGACTCTTGAGTCCCAATTCCATATTTCTGTGAGAGAAATGTTATTTGGCTCCTTTTTTGTTCTTTTGTACAACCCCATGTCATTAATGAGCCTAAGATGGCTCCCCTCTTTCGTCCCCTAGTCAGTCGACTATCACTATTTGTGTTTTATGGAACTACTTTATTTCTCATGACAACTTTATTAGATAGGTTAAGTATTATTGCTGTGGAGGAAACCAAGGCAAGGAGAAGTTAAGTAACATTTCCAATGTCATCATATATATTCAGCGTCTGTGCTTGGAACCAGCACCTTCTACTTATAAGTGCTGTGTGTTGAGTTAGAAGATCTGGTTTCTAGTACTTGACCCAACACTATATGGATGAGTCGGAGTGAATCACTTAATCTCACTGGCCATTCCATAAAGAGTTTATTATTTTCAAGTTTCATTGTCCTAAGGCTTGTATGGTAACAAGGAATAGAAATCTACTCAAATGAGTAGGAAGATTCAACACAAGTTATGTGAAGGAGGATTTATTCAGTGATATAACAGACAACCTTTTGATTATCCAAGGATAAGAAACAAAAGTCAGACCATAAAGTGTCTTAAATTGGAACCAAATTTTGAAAGTTACAAATACAAGTTGCTTTCTCTGTCCTTCCATGGTCTTATCTCTGATTCTTCTTTTTCTCAATGGGTTTCCTGTATTTGAACATGGCTGCCATAGCTGTGATTCAGTATGACCCTTACTTCAAGTCCCAGTCTGTATGTGATATTGATTTCTCTGAGTTCAAATTATTGTGACAGATTCTGACTGTCCCAGTTCAGCCTCAGGAGTTGGTCCCATTGGGTCAGGTGTCAAATCTGTATCCACTTAGCCAGGGCAAGGATAAGGTCACATAGTACACAAGACCATTACCTTTTCTAGGGTCTGTATGGAAGAGATTAGCTAAAAGAGAAATGAGAAGTGCAGAAAAATAAACTGATGTTTGCTACACCCAAACTCTTAACACTCTTAATACTATTTTAAAACATAATACATATTTCAAAATAGATCATCATTTTGTATACACAGATAATATTCTAATTGCTGTGTACCAAGTATTAGAATGATATTAGGTGTTGGGCCTCCATTTCCAAATATGTTCACTATCTTGTTCTACTTTGGAATTCACACTCATGTGCACACATGCACATACACACACGTTTATGCATTTATCTGTATTTTACTGCATATAATCTATTTTTTTACCAAACCAACCAGAATTTGTCCAAATAAATATTCTACAATACCTTCAATTTGAGTAGAGAAGAAATCCAGTACAGTTTCCTGTGTTTATAGTTACATCTACTGTTTAATGAAACAGTGTTTCACAGGTTAATTGCCCAGCTTATTTATCATATTTGGCTTTGAAATAGTTTTCTGTTTCCCAATACTTGGATCTATGAAAGGTCAAAGATTAACTGTCACTGGAACTAATCCAAAGAATATGAGGCAGACACATCAATGTTCATAGCAGCTCAATTCACAATAGCTAAACTATGGAACAATCCTAGGTGCCTTATAATAGATGGATGGATATTATATAATATCCATTATAATAGATGTGATATATGTGCAAAATGGAGTATTACTTAACCATAAAGAAGAATGATTTATGTCATTTGCTGGTAAATAGATGGCTCTGGAGACTATCATGCTAAGTGAAATAAGTTAATCCCAAAAAACCAAAGGCCAAATATTCTCTCTGATATGCAGATGCTGACTCACAAAGGGCAGAATGGGGAGTGGAGGTTCACCATATTGTACAGGGGGAAATGGGGAGAAGGGAGGGGGAATGAGAATGGAAAAGATAGTAGAATTAGTCATACACACCTTTCCCATATTCATATATGAATACATGACTAGTGTAACTCCACATCATGTACAACCACAAGAATAGGACAATATACTCCATGTATGTATGATATGTCAAAATATATTCTACTGTTATGTATAACTAAAAAGTCAAAAAAAAAAAAGAAAAATAAAAGAATAAGAGGGGCTGGGATTGTGGCTCAGTATTAGAATCCTTGCCTCGGAAGTATGAGGCACTGAGTTTGAGCCTCAGCACCACATCAAAATAAATTAATCAATTAAATAAAGGTATTGTGTCCATTCACAACTAAAAAAAAAAGAAAGAATATGAAGCCAACTACAAAGGTATCCCAAATAAATGATTCACAAATATTTCATGCAGTGATAGAATCATTGAATTGGTTCTGTAACTCCCCAAAGCAACTCCATTGTAAAAGACATACCTAGCTTACTAAGGTTGTTTAAAAATTGCTCACAGTAGCAAAAAGGTTTGAATCATGCAAAATACAAATATTGAGCTAAATGTATATTTAGCCAAGTAGAATATTTAAAAAAATAAATTAGTTGGACTTTCTACTGAAGTATAGAAAAGAAAAACAATTCCATCTATTTCAACTACTGTGACCCAAGATCAGTATACTTCTCTTATGCCCACATAGAAAAAATATGAAGTGCCTAAAAGTAAGCAAATGAATTTAGAGCCTTTAGAAGAATGGGAAGAACCCCTTGCCACAGATCTCCTTCGGAACCAGCCAAATTAATTAATCTTTTTTCCTTGTTGTTGCTTCTGTTTTTTGTTGTTGTTGTTGTTGTTTTGTTTTGTTTTGTTTTGTTTATAACCATCCTTATGCAAAAGCAAGTAATCAGGGAAAACTCCAGAAGATATAGTTGAAGATGAGTGAAACAGATTTACCAAATTGTTGGTGCTTGCCTGGTTTCCTGTTGCTATTTAGATGTTGTATTATTATAGTACAAGTTGAGCCTGAATTTGTGTATGAGTGTGCTTGCTTGTACTTTTCCTTCTTGCAATGCTGAGGATTGAACCCAAGGCCTGGTGCATGCTAGCCAGCGTTGCACCATTGATCTACATCTTCATCCCATGTTTGTATGTGTATTTGTTGATATGTTCAAAATCATTACATTAAATATGCTTTATTAAAGATGTAATTTGAGAAAAGTGCATATACTTTTTCTCTTCTCCTGTGTATTAAAATATCCTCATTTCTGTGGTTGCTTTATTTAAAAAAGAGAATTAGTCCATCTGGATTAGTCATTCTAGCTTCTAAAAGGAATGAAAGACAATTTGCATCTTAAATTAAAATTCTGCATAAGCAGTGTAATCTGATGAACACATCCTTTACCTCAAATTTACAGCAATACGTATTTTACTTATTTTGAGAAATATAAGATATGAGAAGTCCATCACAAACATAGTTTTTGAAGTTTGGAATGTTAACTACAGCTTCCACATGCTAACATGCTCCTCATTTAATCCCAAAGCAAGGCACCAAGTACTCTATTGTACAAAGATTTTAAATGAATCCACAAGTTTTCCCTCTTTCTAATAAACTAGCCTTTATACTTTTCCTATGGAATCATACTTTAAGACCTAAATACAATGTAGAACCATCTTCTAAAAGTGACCCAGGGACTTGCTTTGTACAGGACATATTCTTTGGCATTGATAACAATCCTGACTCATTCCTATCCTGTCCTCATGCCTCATCCTCCCATTATGCACTTATCAACTGGTTCTAATGGTTTAGGAAGAAACAAATAAAATAACCGTAAGATAAATACTTGATTTTTAAAAAAACTTTAAAAATATATTTTAGTCTATAGGAGAATAAACAGATACTTTGCATATAAACTGTGTATGTACATTTTTTCCATATACAATAATTTACCTCATTGGAAAATCCTAGTGAAATCCTCTGCTCATCTTTGCCTATGGAGTCTTTCACCCTGCAGTTTGGCCATTGTCATAAGCATGGCCACTGCTGTTAATAATCATTGTTGTCACCTAGGCTGAATAGAATAGAATGATTGTCAAAGTATACAAGTCTGTAAGGAGATACATACTCGTGTCATATTCATTAGCCCTAGTATCTCATTGCACTGACAAAACCATCGAAAGTGCTTAGGTGTTTATTAATCAGTGTAAATCTAGCATATATATAGACACATAGGCTCTACTACCTCATTCCCCATCTCTCTTGGCCTAACAAAATTTGGCAAAATTACTTCTTGTATTTCTTTCATATTTTCAAGTATATATTGTTTTATATTTAACAGTACCCTTCCCAGAGTGGAGATTTAGAATATTTATTCCATTTAACATCAGTTGATTTTATTTCCAGGTGGTGTCCATTAGGACAAACATCATGAAAAGGCTACTGACCAAAATATTGTTTCCCTGGCTGACACCTGGAAGAAAAAATAAACTTATGTTTAATGGAGTAGACTGTCTAAATCCCTGTTTTGAGAAGAGAGCACATTCATGAATATGTATTCATAGTTGAATTCAATAGATTCTAATGGTGAAGGACATCCATATCATAGAAAGTAGCACCTATTCATTAACTTATTACTTTCCAAAGAAACAAGTAATAATGCAGCTTGAGAAAGATTGCTTGAAATAACCAGTTCATTCCTTTATTATGTGACACATTCATCATGACCTGCATGATAACTGATGAAATAAAAACGTGTATTATCTGTGATCTAATTTGCTGGAATTTTTATTTTAAGTTATAGTAGTGCAACTGTAAACCAGTATTATAAATAAACTGTTTGTAGTTTTGTCTTAGTGTCCTAGGGTATAGTATAATATCTAGTTATTTATACATTTTAAATATTTTTTTCTCTTTTATGTAATGATAAATCATCCTTGTGCAATAAGGGTACAAGATCAGCTATATAAATGACCTAAGTGCTGTTTTAGGCTGGAGTGGGTGGTTGTACAATGTGGATTTTTAAAATAATCAAGTGGCAAGAGTTTTTAGTAGCAACATCATATTTATTTTACTAAGTCCCCTTTCTTTCTGCCTAAGGCTTTCTGAAAAAATGGATGTTATGTTATATTGCAAGGAAAATTTGTTTTCCTCTGCCTTTCCTCACCACTTTTTCTTCCTTTCTTCTAGGAAATGGACAAAACAATTGACCAAATATATGTATGGGAAGAAAATATAGACATGGGAAGAAAATATATATTATTTTTACAAAGTGTATTTCCAAGGTCTATTCATTTGACACTATATATCTTTTAGGTGGTACAGGACATTCAACGAGGCATTAAGCAGGATACAAAAGATGTCTTAGAGACTATCTCTGTCTTCTAAATTTCTTTTTAAAAGCTGCATACTGGTCACTAATGAAATGACTATTATGTAAAGACAAAAGCCATAAGTATAGCCATGGTTTTGCCATATATATTCCAAATACGTGTGTAATCTATAACAGATGTAACATAATTTCACTATATTCAAATTAATTCACATTTTCAAGAACATCACTAACTTGGAAAACCCAGAAATACCCTAGGTATTTTAATACAGTGACTGCAAATAACTGTTAGAATCCTTAAAATTTTTCTGTCTGCATATATAAGGTTTATGCATTCCAGCTTATGCATATATATGTCTATATTCCTGGTTATTTATTCTTCCCTCTGTAGAATCTCAGCTCTTCAGATATGATTCATAAAAATGTGATTTTTTTACCAATTGGTATTCTATTATTGGGATATTGGGGAATCCTGTGAACTGTGTAACTAGAAATATAAACTTGATTTTATTATTAATCCACTCAAATCATCTAATGGGCAGTAACCTACTGCATGTACATTTAGTAGATAATGCAACATAATGATTTCAAGACTGTGTAAAAAAATCATGCAACAGACTCAATTCCAAAGTGTGTAAAATATTCAAATTAAGAACAGAACTGCAGGAAACACTCCCAGATCATAAGAGCTGCTACTCACAAAAGGGGTATGCTTGTATCTCTGAGAGGCTTCCAAATACATTTTTTACTAAGGAAGTCTCATTTTAATTCTGACTAGAAAAGCACAAATGACATGTCCTTAACAAGTGGCAGTATTGGTATTCTAGCATTTTAAGGGTATGAGAATGAGTTTGAAAACAAACTGAGAAAATGCAATGAATATTTGTTAATTACTATGGAAAGTTGAGGCATTGCAAGGAAAATTTGTTTTCCTCTGCCTTTCCTCACCACTTTTTCTTCCTTTCTTCTAGGAAATGGACAATGATTGAGATAGGTTTTAAGTTACAGAATGAAAGTGGATAATGCAGATGCATGTCTGGATTCAGGACAAAGGGAGGTTCGAGAAGTGCCTGCTCTAGTAGACTCGGTTGTTCACCAGCACTACTGATATGCTCCCTATCATAACCACAGAAGAAAGGTTACACATGCAAAAGCCTGTGCCCTCTTTTGTGCTCGCTCACTTTATTTGGGTCTTTCATCCTGCAAATGACATCTTCATGCCTGCTGTTCAGGGGCTTTGTCCTTAAAAAGTTGAGTGGAAACTTACAATGAAGAAAGAATGGAGGAATTTAAGTGAGTATCTGCTGTTTGTTAGGTACTGTGTTAGATGTCACATATACACCATCTCATTGCATCTTTACAGCCTTCCTGAGCATTAGATTTTATTTCCTCAAGTTTACAAGTGAGGAAATGGGGGATTATAGAAGTTTGGTAGCTTGTCTGAGGTCACAGCTAGCCAATAGTTCAATCAGAATCTGAACCCCAGTTAGTCTAATTCCAAACCACATACTATTTACTTACAATATTACCTTTCACTTAGGTGCTCGTGCAAAAGATTTACGAGATTGCTCAGATTTTTCTTTGCTTATATTGGTAAGAACAATTATAGCTGAATTTTTAGTTCTTGTCTCATAAGACTAGTAATATCACTTCGTTTTTAAAGAATGAGTGATTATTTGGTAGAAATATTCACTGAAATACTTCTAATAGTTTTCAAATCATAGAGTTGAAATTCATGTTGTGCTGTAGGCATTATTGATCCTGAGCCATCTCATGCAGGTAGATATAAATCCTTTTTTAAAAGATCTCTGATGAAAAAACACTCCAGGCTTTTCCACAGTAATTTATCTCACTGCTGAAAAGGTTTACAGATAGGTATATGCACATTGTTAGGACCAATGATATAATGCCCAGTTCCAGTGAATGGAACCAATAAAAAAAATCACTTTTAAAATTATATTCTTCACTGGAAATTACTTATAGGAAGTTCATATGATTTTGTCACTTCTCTAGGAAAGCCAGTTACATTTGAATATGTAAATGATCAGGCAAAGGACGGGTCACAGAAAGATTTTTATTTTGCATTTGTATTCCTTTTAAGGTTTAAGTCACAGATCTTTAAGTTTAAAGTAAATGAATGGAATGTTGAGAATTGGCACAATTTTTTAAAAAGTATCTCAGTTATTTTTATAGAGCTTTACTCTTCAATGTAAGTATCCTATCCCATATTTTATCCTGTAATTGTAATTGTTTGCTTATTTGACCTTCTAACAAGGCTAAGCAATTGGAGGGCAAGAATTGTGTCTTACTCGTCACAGTCTCTCTAACATTTAGCATAATGCTTGACACAGAAGTGATCAATACTTATCTATTGAATGAATTAATTAATTTCTCCAATTGATTCAGCTTAGACAGGCTTTCCTCCTACTTTCCCACAATGCTAATTCACATTTCTCTGTCTTGGTTCATAGTAGCTCTCTTATCTGGAACACTCTTTCTTTCTCTTCTCCACTTCCATAAGTACAATTAGTTCTCCCTTATATAAATAGTTCCAACTTGAATCCTGTTCTGACTATTCATGCTCTCATAGAGTGATGCCTTTTGCATGTCCCAACTCTTTCAATCCCTAAAGGCTAACCACAAACATTAGCTTGCTTATGTGCTATTTTATATTATTTACTGATCTTTTAATGATTTTTATGTATTTTAAAAAATATTTCTACAGAGATTTTTAAGAACAAGGTAGATAATTATCATTCTGGGATGGACTAGATAACCTGTAGTACTGTGCAGACCAATGATTCCTTGAATGTCCTCTGCACGTAAACCTTGCTTTATTAGAATTAGGAATCTGATTTGTGAAAATGAAGTAACCTCATCCTCCCAACTCCCTGATTCTCCTTTGCCAGAACCTCCCTTTGCCCTCCACTTTTGGTCTAATCTAGTTCTTTTAATTAAATATGAGATAATTAAAGTTCACAGAGTTTAAACCCAGCAGGTTTGATTTAGTGATAAAAATCTGTGGTTTGTCAGCTTTTCAAGGCATAATCCTGGCTTCAACCTTATCTGACAGGTAGTCAGCCTAGCAGGTTTGAGGATGAAAACCAAAGCATCTCATCTTTTCAGGCATGACTTGCTTTTTATCTTCTGAGGCATAATTTACAATTGCCCTGTGGAAAGCAGGTAGGGTTAAATAAGAGGTAAAGGCCCCCTTTTGCTTTGGCTCAATTAATTCATTTAGTACATAGTTGTTAGTGACTAGGCCTACAAGGTGCACAAGTACATTTCAAATGGGGGGGGAAGCCTCCAAACATAGCTTATTTGATTAATGTAAATTATTCCTTTACTCACTGAATATGTAAAGTATGTAAATTTAGTTCTCCTGTCAAAAGGTACCTCCATGCCATTAGTTTCTGCAGCAGACAAGGCCTGCTGCATCCTGTACTGCATTTTCAGAGAGGTAATGCTAATGACAGCTTGAGCAATTGCCTTAATGAGCCAGAAAGGTGTTCTTTTTTATTCATGTTTAGCTACTTAGAGTCATCTGAAATAGAGATCATCTGTAGATATTACAGAGTGGGAAAAAAAATCATGGGCTATCTTATTAATGTGGTTTTCCAAGCATGCTAAGAGTGAACCATCAATCAGTTATTTGCCAAGAAAATAGCTTGTTGTCATCAGTGCTGTATAGGTGATATGCCATCTTGAAATGCAAGTTCAGATTTTAATTACCATGCTAGCTAAGTAAATATAGCTGTCAAGTTGAATCTCTAGGTCATTTAGGGAAATATTGTAGGGCTTCTTAAATTGATTACAAAATAGCATTTGTATCAAAAACCTAAAGTGAACAACATGACCCATTTCAAAACATAATAAAGCACTGTATACAAGTCATCAGGAAGATGTTAGAAATCCTCCTGTGTACATCATATTATATATAAAATTTAGCTCAATTGCGCTTGACTTTGTATTGTTAGAAACCAAAACATTAATATTAATATTTCAGACAAATTTCCTGTGGTCTATTTCTTTCATTCCAAGTGAACTAGCCATATTTTCTCATTAATTTGGGTCTGTTTAGAAACAAATTACATCCCATTACCATAGAAAGTCAAGTTCAAGTTTTGGTTAAATTCATGAAATACTCATAATCGGCGTATGGTGTTTTCATTTGGTGATGAACTTTAGCTGTAATTTTTACATGGAGTCAAGTGCAGTAGTGACATCAGTGTTGGAAAGTGTAAATTTACACTTAAGCCACTTCCCTAGCCAAGGATTTGAATAAAAAATTAGCAGAATTCAACCTGGGCTTGTGTTAGTAAAATAGCAAAAGTATAGGCACTAAACTAAAGGTTCTTTCTGCCACCACTGTGTACAGCCCATGCCTGCATCTTGCTTAATCTTAATTAAATTGTATGTCTCCTGGGTCTGATGACTGAAATTCAGTCAATATTTAAGGGGTTAAAAGTGCTTCTCTAAAGGACTTATAGTATGAGATATGATTTCAAAAAAAGCCTGGACTAAAGAATTAATTTTTTTCTGAACTGAATGAGTAAAATTATTTTTGAAATATTCTTTTCAGACTAAATAATCCATTGTATTAGAATAAGTTATACAAATGAATCAGCTCTACAGTTTTTAGGAGGTGAATCAAGTAATTACTAAATTGAAGTACATTTAGACTTGAAATATCATGCAAAATTATATTTCCCTAGAAATTTCCTGTTAAAACCTTACATTGATTTCTGTGAGTATGTTTGACCACTGAAGTAAAGTGTGGGACTCTTATAGAATTTTGATTTAATGACTAGGTAGTGGGTACTTTTATAATTACACAGCTTCATGAAGTTTGTAATGGGGGAAAAACGAGAAAGAGCTTCTCTTCTCAGGTACACCAGAAATGACAAAAACTCAGCTCTTTAGGCATAAGTCCATGATAAGTGGAAGAGGTACTCTTCTAGTTAGTTATTCAATTGTGGAATTTTCCCAACTTAGCTTGCATTGTAACTATTCACTATTGTCACAACTGTGTAAAAGTCCTCTAAGAAGCCTGATATGCCTACACTTAACACATTCAATTCTTTTTTTTTTTAATATTTATTTATTTATTAGTTATTGGCGGACACAACATCTTTGTTTGTATGTGGTGCATGGAGGATCGAACCCGGGCCGCACGCATGCCAGGCGAGCGCGCTACCGCTTGAGCCACATCCCCAGCCCCACATTCAATTCTTAATTCTTGTTGCTAGTCAAGCCAAAAATTCTATTCCATAGTAAGACACTCGTGAAGACGATAATTATAATGCATTATTTGTCAAATTATTTTTCAAAATGCCAAAGAAAATATGACTATGTCTTTGAATCCCTGATTATGTAAATTTATTTATGTTAATCTATAACATGCTAGTTGGTTGCTCTGCAGCTCCGTTTTCAAGCTGATGATGCTAAAATTTGTGTTAATTCAAATCTAGGCATATAGGTATACTTGAAATCACCTAATTTGAAATTGCAGTTCTTAAAGTTAGCTCTGAGAAATGTAATTATGTAAAGAATATTTTGAATGAAATATTGAATAAATTAGTAGAAACATAGTTAATTTTTCAATGTGTCCCAAAATAGTACACTTTGAAAGTGGTGCTTTTCTACTTTAATTTTAAATCTTCTCCATTTTATGAGTGAGACGTAAGCTTATCCTTATATTAAGTCGGATTGATTAGTAGTTCCATTAATTCCAACAAACTAGGTTCAGTCAATGATGATTTAATGCTGGTTGAAAAATAAAAGCATAAATAAATTCTAGGTTTCTTCCTGTAGTTTCTTTTGTTTCAGATTTTTTTTTGTTCTTTTGTCAGTCTTTAGTCAGGTTATGGCAGAATGCCATGTTACTTCATTATTCTTTAGTTCCAGTGGCTGATTGTTTTTAATTCCATTGCTGGTAGTTTTTTTCTAATGCATCATTTTCTGTAAAAGGAAAAAGGAAAGAAGAGTTTTACTACCACACTGACTTGTAAGCTATCCCAAGGATTGATTGTACTTGAAGTTGGCAATGTACCCCCAACCCCATTTTTTTCTTCAAAAATCAGTAACACTGTATATTTCCTTCTTAAAACAGGAAAGAAGAATCATGTATCACAATTGTCTTAGATAATAGCAAAGTCCTGTGTCCTTTCTCCTTGTCCCTCCCTCTCTATGGGACTACTTCTCCACCATTTGGGTATTACAAAAGGCAGAAGAGTAAAACCAGGAGATCACGTCTTACTTTTGTAAGGTAAATTAGCCATTGCTTCCCCAGATAACTTGATGTAAACCCACACCCCAGCGGGGGGAGAAATAAAAGGTTAGGGAGTTATTTGGTTTCCTGAGAGGCTTTAGGAAACAGGACCAAGGAGAAGATAAAGCCTTGGCATCTACTTCATAATTGCCCATGACTGCTAGACTTCAATCTAATCTCTCTATAGTACCTTATCAATATTCAGTGTATATTTCATATGTGAAAGCAGAATACTAGTTGAATTTCTTTAAAATTCCACCCTTCATTTCTTTCCCTTGCATGTTCCTTGCAATTAACTTTGCGAGCCCTGGGCAAGTTAGTTAACCTCTCTTGGCCTCAAAGGCCTCATCTATAAAACGAGTGTTTTGGAATAGATGATCTTTATGATCCCTTCCATTGCGAACATTCTATGTTGTGAAACCTCAAGGCTGTAAACTATATGAGTGTAGGAGCCAATTTTTTTATCATTTTTTTAATCTCCCCACAGGGCCTAATGTAACTGAGTACATTACCTTGCTCCTGCTATGTGAAGTACAGAATAGATTTTGAAGATAGCTTTAATATGTGCTAAATTAGAAATTAGACATTGCATTTTAGTTGATAGGTTATTATGAACTTGCTTGTTTCAAAAGAAAAAAATCATGGAAAATGAATCATTGGGATAGGATTATGTAATCTCATGTAGGGAGATTATACTTTAATAATTGGCTTATTGAAGAAATGTGGGTTGAATGGTATCACCCAGAAAAATATGTTGAAGCCCTTACCCCATGTGTCTATGAGTAGGATTTTATTTTGCAAAATAGAACCATACGAAATAGGATCTTTACAGATGTAATCAAGTTAAGACATTATCATACTAGATTAGAATGAGCCTTAAATCCAAAGACTAGTGTCCTTATAAGAAGAAGACTTCATTCAATTTAATTTCATTAAATTGAGTTTTGTAGTAGGGGAGACGATTAAAAATTCCAACTACAACAGGTACCAAGGGGAGATTTGTAGTCATGGAGGGATCAATAGATGGAAAATCACTAAGAGGAAACAGCATGAGGATGAAGGGAGTCATCTTGGTTAAACTTACTGACAGGTGTCTTGCTGAAAACAGGCTACAGTGATAAGATATCCAGGATAGGGTTAAGGAATTTGGTCAGATATGAAGGGTGAGAGATTTTTGCTAAGAACAAAACTGATTTTGGACTAAATGGGCTAAGCACAGAACTCAAGGCCAGGTCTAGTAAAAAAGGGAGCCTGACTCAAGTTTCATCAAAGGAGAGTTTTATCATTATCTTCTTAATCAGATTGTTTCAAGAGGATAGGAATTATAGTTCATACTCTTCAGTATCTCTGCTCTGAATCTCTATCCCCGTGGACACACACCACCCATGAAGAGCAGTATATGTGTATCATAAAGTAGGTTGTGGAGAATTATTTTCAAAGATGGTGGACTAATTATGACAAGCAATACCTTAACTCACCAGTTAAGCAGGTTCTAGGCACCACCTTATATAACTCATTATTATTTGACTAAATGAAGACAATCTATATTCTAAGCCTCTGGTACAGAATTTCTAGGTAACAGTGGTTGGCATAATTTATTCTCTTGCCTGGTATTTTCAAATGATGTTACTGCTTTGAACTCATTATTTTTATTTTTTTAGTTGTAGATGGACACAATATTTATTTATTTATTTACTTACTTACTTACTTATTTTTATGTGGCACTGAGGATCAAACCCAGGGTCTCACACCTGTGAGGCAAGTACTCTACCACTGAGCTACAGCCCCGACCCTGAATTCATTCTTTAAAGTAATATTTATAAATATAATTGGTAAAAGTATGACATTGTTGGCCAATGAAAAGAATTGCTGCCAGCTTGGGAAAAGAAGCATAAAGCACTATAGCACAGTGGAAACTGCAGACATCGTCACAAAAGTGATGGATTAATGACCACATGCAGCATTATGAAAGCTAGTTATAGTTTGCTTAAACCAGTCTCTGTGTTTATAGCATTCTCAATCTTTTTAAACAGCTAGAATATAATAACATTTTAAAAATTAAAGTATTTCCCATAACCAAGAACTTGATATGAAATGAGCAACATTAAGCACAAAACAATTGAAGCTTCAAATACTGAACCAGGCGAGAATTTTAAACAGCCCAAATAAATAAGGATGCAACACTGTTGTGCTTCTTTGGATGCAGTAATAATCAGGCTCGGAGGTTAGCAGGAAGAGATTTTATAACAATAATGGCTCCAAGTACCATTTTTCTCTTGTGACTTTGAAGTTTTGATACAATGCAGCTGCTAACAGGGGGTGGGGGTGGGTGGGGGAGTGTTGGCCAAATGACTGGACCCTCTCAAACATCTATGAGAGAGAGAGAGAGAGAGAGATTGAGAGGGAAAAACTTGGAGCAATTGAGTGAGATAGAAAAGGAGAAGGGGAGGAGACAAAAGGGGAAAAAGAAGATTTACATTACCAATGACAAATCAGAACTGAAAGTTTGCCTTGCTTGTTGTCATTCATTGCCATTCATATTTGGAAAGCAGACTGCTGTGATAATTGATTTGATGGTCCAGCTTGAGTGGAAGCACTTCTGGGCATAGCAGGCCTCAGAGATGCCAAAAAAGAAGAAAAGGTGGGAATGAAATAATGCACTACTTTCTCCTCAGAGGCATGTGGCCCAGTTTTTAAGAACAGAAAAACATGCTCTGGGGTGGGGGGAATAGAATGGGGGGAGGATCTAGAGAACTTAGTAATAAATACAAAAATGACCATATAGCTCCAGTCAGATAAAAATAGGCATTCAGACCGAGACAATGAGAGGACATATTTTACTGACAGGTGAATAATAGGGGAGCGTGGTGGAAATAATCTGATTTTTAACGGACTCTGTCCTTGGGAGTACCTTTTTTGCTGTTCTTTTGTATAAGGACAAAAGTGATTCATTTTCTAAAAAGCCTTTTAATTTTTTAAGCTTTTCATACTAGATTAATAGTTCAGAAGAAGAAAAAGAAAACAATAATTGAGACTAAAAAGCTATATATATATATATATATATATATATATATATATATGCGCCTAGATTATCTAAATGACATTGAATTTATTTCCTTGAAGGAATATAATAATGAAGCTTGTCCTTAGATTTGTGAGTAGAGGGTGGTGTTCAGCCATTGCATCCTGCTGCTATGAATAAGTTAGGAGACTAAAGTGCCAGTTGAAGGGTTAGGGGGTGGGGGAGAGCAAGATTTTTTTAAAAGTACTGAATTCACTGCCTGACCTCTTAATCACAAATGCCAATTGGATTGTGTGCCCTGTCATTCCATTTAAGGACCTAAACAATACCAGATAAAGACATGGCTGTCAAAACACAAATTTTAATCAGAACCTGTTTGTTTTATGAGAGAAATGTACTTATTTGTGTTCACAAGTAACTCAGTCTTTTAGCTTGTCCCCTGTCTCTCTTTCCTAACCTCTCCCTTCTACCTTTCTCTCTCTTCTCTCTTCTTCTTTTACATACATATCTAGCTTCCTCTACTTTATGCCTACAGAGAAAGCCTGTTGTTTGTCCTCATTGAATCAGACCAAACCTGTTTAATACATATGCAGGCATTATGCAAATATCAATACCCTCACATCACATCACACTAAATTTCTATACTCCTGGTAAGCTTCTCAACTACAGTAAGCTTTATGAGACAGCTTTATGAGTTTTAAAAAAAGAAAAACTACCTCAAATATATGAATTGCTTTAAAAAACTCATATGAAGTTAATACGAAGAAAGCAATGTTAGCTATGTCAGTATAATGTATGCCAATGTTTTTCAACATCTGTCCAAAAAAAATCGGTGTGAGAATTATCTGCAAAGCTTATTAAGACTAAGATTTCCAGTCTCCACCCCAGATCTACTAAATCTTAGTATATAATACCAAGAAATCTGCACTTTAACAAGTGCCTCAGATCATTCTTTTGCACATTGCAGTAGTTCAAGTGTCAGAGACATAATGATTAAAGAGAACTATTTGATCAGATAAACTAGATTCTGATCCATTATTACCATTACTAGTTGTATGAACTTAGGCATTTACTCAGCACTCTAAATTTCAAGTTTCTTATCCATAAAATGTACCATTTTTGCTGTTCTTTTGTTTATGTAATAGAGTTGCTCAGAGGATTAATTAAGATAGTGAATTAAAAAAAAACACAATGGCTGTTGATTTTATCAATACATAGTCAATATTGTTTATCTTTTATGATTTAGAAATAGGTTCTTTCAGTTATTTTCTATGAACTGTTCACATTGCCTCTATGTACAGTATTAGCTTTTAATTCAATTCAGTGTTCACCTGGGCAGTACTTTTTCTTGCCTCAATGAACATAAGATTTAAAATCATGCCCATCACTTAATCTTACCCAGTGGGAATATAGAACCATCTTAGATTAAAATAATAGCACATATTTACTGGCATAGAGTAAATTTCTCTTATTAATACCAACTGCATATAATACAATAAAATATGTACAATAATCATAGGTGAATATGTATTTAAACAGAATTAAGGCACTAAACTTGATAAGTGAGGGAGGAATGCCCAGGATGTCCATGTGCTTCTGTAAATACCAAAGACAATTTACAGTGTAACTAGCAACAGCACCTATCTCACACCAAAAGGCAATTCATCAAATATTATCACATACAAAGTGATTCTTTCTCCTCATAGCCTAGAACAGAGAAAAGATCAAAAGACTTTCATTTTTTTACTCTTAATTCTTTTTTACTTCGTAGCTCTGTTATCTCAGATGAAACTCTTACCCTTAATGCCCACTTCTATAAAATGAGAATAATCATATTTGTCCTACCTCACAGTCTTGAAGTGAGAAGAAATATGGTAATGTATGTAGAAACCTCTTGTAAACTATGTGCTATGCAAATGAATGGTATTAGTTCACACCTGTTCAAATGGATGTATTTATCAACTTTTGACAAGGATTGCATTCTGATTCTCCAAGAAATCCACAGTATAGATGAAATGAGAATTCTTCATTGTTGTGCCTTGCTGATTTTTGCTTGAGGTGACCAAATTGCATTGACACATTTTTACACAGCTTTTGTTGAATATTCCTTGGTCCAAAAGCTTTCAACTTTGTGTCTTTGAAGCTCCAATTCCCTGATCAATGTCTGAACTTGTGAAGCTTGAAATTTGTCATTTGGCATTGACTTATGTGTAAATTTGAGTCAAAACTCAGTGTCCTTTAAACATCGTGGGGCAAATTTTCAGCATGGCCTCATTTTTTACTGATACACTTTGTATTTGTAAGTACAAATTGCCACTTTTGTCCTCAAGAGAGCACAAAGTGGTCATTGCACCTGCCATGAGGTAATTGAAGGTGCAAAAAAACACTTCTACAAAAAGGTCTTTGTGACACTCCCTTTCCCCATACCCCTCCTCTCCCTTTCTCTGTGTGTACAGAAAGAAAAAAAAAAGAAAAGAATACCATTAGTAGGCTCTGAATAGAGGTCAGCACTTCTTTTCAAGAAAAATAAACTGCATCTAGTTTGTACTTTTTTAACAGAAAAGAAATACACAAGTTATCCTGAATAATTTAAGACAAAAAATTTGAGAGAAATGGCAGTGTCTTTCACAGTTATTATTTAACTGTGATGCTATATACTCCTTAACTTAAGCAAATTAATAGTTTTGACTAATGAAAAATAGCTTTGGGGAACCAATTATGAAACTTGTGCAGCACCTAGAATTTCAGTTGCCTAAATTTATCTTCTAACATTTCTTGAGACCAAGAGAGTAACATTTGGTTTTAATATACTCTTCTTTGCCCTGTTGTTCTTCAGGTCTTTAGGTAATTCTAGAAACATAGGAAATGAAAGGGAACCCAACCTAGAGCTTATCTGTTATCTAAACAGGATATATGTTGTAACCAACTTGTAAAATTATTCAAACAGTGGGAGAACTTCCTAGACACTTCCTGATATGCTACTCATGGCCATTCTAAACATTGCCTGGAAATTATTCTCAGAGCTTGATTTATACTGCTAAGGAGATATATATATATATACAATTTATCCTAGCCTACTTATATACAACTTACTAGACCAATGCAAGTAGGCAGTCACTTTTTCCCCCTCAGAAATAGTAAACTCATTTACTTTTCCTTTTTGAAATTTTGTTATATTTAATTTTTGATAACAGACCATGTACTCTGAGATCTACGTATATTCAATGTTTTGTGCATGTGACAGTTTAATCTTAAAACATAAAAATTCCATGTGTTTGGCTTTTAATCCTTCTGATCTCCAAAACCATCAACACATTTCAATTGTTTGATATAGTAAGTAAAACAATGGCTTTATGCTATAACAGTTGATATCTACAACTTATTCATCTTGTATAAGTGAAATATTATACCAGTTGAACAGCAACTTCCTATTTCTCCCTCACCCCAAACCCTGGCAAGGTTTCTATGAGTTTGACTATTTTAGCTATCTCATATAAGTGGAATCATGTGCTATTGGTCTTTTCATGACTGGCTTGTTTCACATGCCTTTAAGATTCATGCATGTTGTCACACAGGGCAGAATTTCATTACTTTCATAAGGTCGATTAATATCCCATTACATGCATATGCCACATTTTCTTAATCCATACATTCATTGATGGACATTAGGGTTGTTTCCATATCTTGGCAATTTTGAGAAATGCTACAATGAAGTTGAAAGTGCAGGTATCTCTTCAGTATCCTCTTTTTAATTATTTTGGATACATACTCAGAAGTGAGATTGGTAAATCATATGGCAGCTATTGTTTTAATTTTTTGAGGAATCTCCATATTGTTTTTCATAATGGCTGTACTATTTTACATTTTAACCAACAGTTTGCAAGGGTCTGAATTATCCAAATTTTCAACAACACTTGTTATCCCTTTTGATAATAGTAATCTTAATGTGTGATGTAGTTTGGATTTGAATTTCCCTGGTGATTAGAGATGTTGAGCATCTTTTCACATACTTGTTAGCTATTTGTATGTCTTCTTTGGAGAAAATGTTTATTCAGGATCTTTGCCCATTTTTTCAATGAGGCTGTATATTTTTCTATTGAGTTGTATGAGTTACTTATGTATTTGTGGGTATTAATCCCTTATCAGCTGTATACTTTGCAAATATTTTCTTCCAATCTGTAGGTTGCCTTTTGTAGGGCCATTTACCTGCTGTTGCTTTTGTTGCTTGTATTTTTGGTATCATATCCAAGAAATCATTGCCTAGATCCATGCTATGAAACCTTTACTTTGTTGAAAAAATTGTTTTAGTTGTTATATTTAAATCTTTAGTCAATTTGAAGCTTATTTTTGTGTATGACATATAGATAAGATTCTAATATTCTTTTGCATGCACATATCCAGTTTTTTTAGCACCAGTTGTTGAAAAGACTATCCTAGACCATTGTGGGTTCTTGAGACTCCAAAGATAATTTTGAAATCATGATGTGATAAGTCCAGCTTCATTATCAATACAAGGCTATTTAGGATCTTTTGTGTCTTTGCATGAACTTTAGGATGGGTTTTTGTATTTATGTGAAAAACTCATTGGGATTTTGAAAGAGATTGTATTGAACCCACAGATTGAATTGAATAATATAGACATTTTTTTAAAGTGAGAGAGAGAGAATTTTTTAATATTTATTTTTCAGTTTTCGGTGGACACAACATCTTCATTTTATTTGTATGTAGTTCTGAGAATCGAACCCAGTGCCCCACGCATGCCAGGCGAGCACATTACCACTTGAGCCACATCCCCAGCCCAATATAGACATTTTAACATTAACTCTTCCAATTCATGAATATGGAATGCCATTCAATTTATTAATTTCTTCTTTGATTTCTTTTATCAATGTTTTGTAGTTTTAATGTACCGATCTTAAACTTCCTTAGCTAAATTTTATTCCTATGTATTTCATTTTTTGAACTGATAAAAAATTGTACATGTTTATGAGAAACCATGTGATTTTTAATACATATATACTTTTTTATATTCAAATAATGGTAAACCTATCTTCTTAAACACTACTTCTTTATGGCAGAAACCATTTAAAAAAAAACCTAAACAGTACTTTATAATTATCAGTAGTCACCCTATTTTTGATACTATATAAATGGAATTGTTTTCTTAATTTTTTTTAGTTTATTTGTTAGCATAAAGAAATACATTTGATTTTTGTATGTTGACTTTATATCATATAACTTCACTGAACTTTTTTTTATTTTTTCAACTTAGTTGTACATGATAGCAGAATGAATTTCAATTCATTGTATACAAATGGAGTGCAACATTTCAATTCTCTGCTTGCACATAATATAGAGATGCACCATTTGTGCAATCATACATATACCTAGAGTAATTATGTCCATCTCATTCCACCGTCTTTCCTAGCCTCATAACCCCTCCCCACCCTCCCATTTGCCCAATCCAAAGTTCCTCTATTCTTCCCATGTCCCTCCCTGACCATAGATCAGTCTCCTCTAATCAGAGAAAATATTTGGCCTTTTGTTTTTGGGGATTTGTTTACTTCGCTTAGTATAATGTTCTCCAACTCCATCCATTTACCTAAAAATGCCATGATTTTATTCTTTTAGTGCTGAGTAATCTTCCATTGTGTTTATTACTAAAGGTGTTGAACACTTTTTCATATATTTCTTGATCACTTGTATATCTTCTGAGAACTGTCTGTTCAGTTCCTTACCCCATTTATTCATTGGGTTGTTTATTTTGGGGTATTAAGTTTTTTTGAGTTCTTTATATATCCTGGAGATTAGTGCTCTATATGATGTGTATGTGGAAAAATTTGCTCTCATATTTTATGCTCTCTCTTCACCTCAATGATTGTCTCTTTTGCTGAGGAAAAAATTCTTTTACTTTGAATACATCACATTTATTGATTCTTGATTTTATTTCTTGCACTTTAGAACATTATTCTATATTTTGAAGATCCAGAATATTCCACCAGAAAACTTCTAGAACTCATAAATGAATTCAGCAAAGTACCAGGATATAAAATCAATACCCATAAATCAATTGCATTTCTATACATAAGTGATGAATCCACTGAAAGAGAAATTAGGAACTCTACCCCATTCAAAATAGCCTCAAAAATATAAAATACTTGGGAATCAATCTAACATAAGAGGTGAAAGACCTCTACAATGAAAACTACAGAACACTAAAGAAGGAAATTGAAGAAGACCTTAGGGATGGAAAGATGTCCCATGCTCTTGGATAGGCAGAGTTAATATTGTCAAAATGGCCATACTACCAAAATTTTTATACAGATTCAATGCAATTCCTGTTAAAATCCCAATGTCTTTCTTCATAGAATTCAAAGAAACAATCATGAAATTCATTTGGAAAAATAAGAGACCCAGAATAGCCAAAGCTATTCTTAGCCAGATAAATAAAGCAGAAGGCATCACAATACCAGACCTTAAACTACACTACAGAGCAAAAGTAACAAAAAGAGCATAGTATTGACACCAAAATAGACTTGTAGACCAACAGTACAGAATAAAGGACACAGAGAAAAACCCACATATACAATTATATCATACTAGAAAAAAGCCTCAAAAACATACATTGGAGAAAGGATAGCCTTCTCAATAAATGGTGCTGGGAAAACTGGAAATCCATATGTAGCAAAATGAAATTAAAAGTCTATCTCTCACCATGCACAAAACTCAACTTAAAGTGGATCAAGGACCTAGGAATTAGACCAGAGACCCTTCACTGAACTTTTTATTAGTTCTAACGGGTTTTTTGGGGGCATCCTTAGGACACAAAAGGCCATGTGTCTACAAATAGATACATTTTCTATTTTCTTTTGAATTTCAATGACTTTTATTTTTTTATTAGTTGAATTGCTTCAGTTAAATTGTCTGATAATATGTTGATTGTAAGTGGTAAGAAGGGGATTTTTACTTTTTTTTTGATATGAGAAGAAAAGCTTTAGGTTTTCAACAATGACAATGAGGTTAGCTGTGGGCTTTTCCTATAAAGCCTTTATTGTTGAGATAAATTCCTTCTATACATATTTTGTTGAGATTTTTTTTTAATCATGAAAAGTGGTTAAATATTTCAAGTGCTTTTTCTTTAGCTATTGACATGATCATGTGATCTTTATCTTTCATTATGTTAATGTGGTGTCTCACATTCATTTATTTGTGTATGTTGTACCATGTTTACATCCCAGGGCAAATTCTACTCTGTCATGATGTATGATATTTTTAAGGCTGAGAATGTAGCTCAGTGATAAAGCAGTCATCTAGCTGTCTATATGAAGGTGATAACTTTAATCACATGTAGAAACTCAACACTTTTATTTCTTCCTCCCTACACTTTATATTACTGGTATTCAAGTTTATATCTTCTTATATTATGAATCCAATTATAAATTTATGTAGTTATAATTATTTTAGTAAGTTTTTCTTTTTCAACTTTTGTGGTTTTTTTTTTTTTTAAAGAGAGAGTGAGAGAGGAGAGAGAGAGAATTTTTAATATTTATTTTTTAGTTGGTGGACACAACATCTTTGTTGGTATGTGGTGCTGAGGATCGAACCCGGGCCGCACGCATGCCAGGCGAGCGAGCTACCACTTGAGCCACATCCCCAGCCCTCAACTTTTGTAAGAGAATTTAAAGTACTTTACAAACCACCATCATAATATGATCATATTTATATTTCTCTGTGTACTTACCATTTTCAGTGAGTTTTATACTTTCATGTTTTTTGTGTTGCTGTTTAGCAACCATTTATTTCAATTTGAAGAACTCCCTTTAACATCTCATCTAGTGATAATGAGTTACCTCAGCGTTTGCTTGCCTGGGAAAGTCTCTATTGTTCCTTTAATCTTTGCCACATACAGTATTCTAGTTGGCATATTATTTTTCTTTTCATAATTTTGAATATTAACATCCCAGTTCCTTCTGGCCAACAAGGGTATGGATAAGAAATCTGCTGATAATCCTATGAGTACTCCCTTGTACACACACTGAGTCACTTTTCTCTTTCTGCATTAAAAATTGTCTGAATTTAGACAAGTTGATTATGATGTGTTTTGTTGTAGACTAGATTTTTTTGTGTTTTTCTTATTTGGATTCCTTTAGTCTTTGTGAATCTAGATATCCAGTTCCCTCCACAGGTTTGGGGGGAGGTGATTCTCTATTAATTCCTTAAAAAGCTTTTAAAACAATTTTTTAGTTGTAGATGGACACGATACCTTTATTTATTTTTATGTGGTGTTGATGATAGAACCCAATGCCTCACATGTACTAGGAAAGAACTTCATCTCTGAACTACAACCCTAGCCCCTTAAAAAGCTTTTTATCCCTTTCTCTTTCTTCCTTTGGAACTTCCATAATGCATACTTTTGTTTTTTTGATGATGTTAAGTAAGTTCCTTAGGATTTCCTCATACTTTTCTTTTTTTTCCCCCCTCTGACTGGATATTTAAATAACTTGTCTTGAGGCTAACTGGTTCTATCTTCTTCATCAACTCTGCTCTTTAATTTAGTGAATTTTTTAATTCATTTATTATATTCTTCAGCTCTATAATTAATATTTGTACCTTTGTATACAGTTTCTCTCTCTTTGTTGAGGTTCTCATTTTATTCCAGAATCAATTTTCTAGTAGTGTTTATTTGTCTATACAGGTTCTTATATAACTTAATGAATTTTCTTAAGATGATTGTTTTTAATTATCTGCCAGGCAATTTATAGATCACTTTTTCTTTAGAGTTGATTACTAGAGATTTATTTTATTTCTTTGATTATGTCATATGTCTCTGAATCTTCATGTTCCTTGTAGCTTTTCACTGGTATGTTCAAATTTGAGAAAGCAGCCACTTCTCTCATCTTTATGGAGTGACTTATAGAGAAAGAGTCAACTAATCAACATGTCTATAAATTCTGGTCTCAAAAACTTTTTCTACAAATGTGTCATCTCTGGATCTGTATAGTTTCCTAATTAGAGGGTTGTACTGGTTTCTTTTTTTACAGAACTCTCTATTCTCTTCTTCTCTGGCCCCTGACTACTATACTATAGACCAAGAAGTTGGAAACATTCTCTATCTACTCCTCTCACTCCTTCCCTCTGGGGAAGCCTTGAGCTCTCTGACTTGTCCCAATTTTATAGCCATGCTGGGTACAACAAGCCTCCAGCCCCCTTTTTTTATTTTTGTCTGGCCCCACCAAACTATGCCAACCAGTTCTGTCAGTGCTACATGTGAAGTGAGACAGAACCAGTCCCTCAGGTAATACAGTGAAATGCTAGTTGGTATGTTCCATTTCTCTTCCACTGTCCTGTGGGATAATCCTCATGGTGTGCTTTTCCTCAGTTTTATAGAACCAGGCCCTCCCCCTTTCCTTTGTTTTGTTAAGTGCTTACAGACATTTGAGCTGTGTTTGTACTGTCACTGTTCCTTGTGAGGCAAGATAGAAACAAGCCCTTCATGCCGTGCACCAGGGATACATTGAAGGCAGCCATGGTCTATTTTCTCTTACCTCCTGAAAAAGAAATTGAGGGCCAATGTGATTTTTTTCAGAGTTGAGCAATGCTAGCTTTGGGGAGGGGCTGATACAGGTAAAGGAAGATTGTTTTCTTTTCTGTTTCAATGAATTTTTCTTGGTTTGTTCTCATTTGGAGTACTGCAAACTCTTAACTAGATTCTGGTCCTCTCAGAAAAATATTTTTGTCTGTACATTGTTAAAATGGTGTTTCTGTGTGTGAAAAGGGTTGGGACTTCAATATTTCACGATTTTGTTGATATCAGCCTGCTATTATTTAAATGGAAAGTTTATTTTACATAAGTGAGCTATATAATTTAATGTAGGTTTATCTATGCATTTCTCCTTGAATGACTAAATTAGAAAAGGCTATCTGGAATTCCCCTTCTACCCATCTTTGTTTGAGTAAGAAAAAAAAAATGTTTAAGTGGTACCTGGGTAGCTGATAGGATTCCCTATAGGCAGTTTGAGACCTAAAATAAAACCAAATATCCCTTATAGGTTTATAGGATGATAGCCAGGAACTCCAGACTATTAAGTTTTATTAATCAATGTGGTAGAAACTAAGATTTTGAAATTTGAAATTTATTCAAGGTAATGAGAGGGTAAGAAATAGACGGGTGATAAAAAAAAAATCTTTGAAAATGTGGTTTCAAAGGAATGTTAGTTGTAGAGCACGTGCTTAGCATGTGAAAGGCCCTGGGTTCAATCAAAGGCACCAAAAAAAAAAAAAAAAACTAAGCAAACCAAAAGTAGTGCTGTCACATATTAAATATACAGCTTGAACTCTTTCTTGTCCTGATGGCAAACACTTATCTAAGCCAAGATTACTATTTTGTTTCATTTTATCCCTTCCCTCCTTCCCTTTCACAGTAATATCCGTAGTGATGACCAGTCCCGGAGAGTGTCAATCTGATATGTTAGGAATTCATTGCTTTTTAGGTAGCCAAAATGTAAGTGAATTACAGTTTACTACATATTGTCAAACCATAGAAACAACAACAAAGATACTTAAATGAAACAAGCTCTGGTCTTTTCAAAATCAAAGAAGTGTAAGAAAAGCATTCAACTTAAAGGGCACACTCTATCCCAGAAGGTTACTGCTACAATATAGATAGTAAATAAAATGTAAGAATTATACATTTGTAAGATTGAACAAATTATGTTGTATTCATGTAACAATATGTAATCGTGATCCCCACTATTATGTATCATTATAATGCACCAAGTAAAAACTTTTAAAAGCATTGAAATAACAAATTCAATTTGAATTAGTGCCATTTTCAGTCTTAAACTCATTCACATATTAAAGTCAAAAGGAAAGAAAGAATAACCATGTTTTAGTTTCCATCATCATATGAGATAGTACAATGAATGGAAATAGTTATCTTCTAAAAACCCTCATACTAATTGATACTTCAGTGGGAATGTTATTCCTTGTCACTCTGAATTAAAAGAAGCATTAGATCGATAGTGTTCTCTAAGGAAATAATTTTCATAATCTTACATTCCATAATTGAAATTTAAAAACTAATACATTTCCATATTTCAAAATGAAGAGAAAATAAAGCTATGAATTGTATTTTCTTTCCATGATCAGTTTGAAGAGCTTAGGCCCATTTAAGGTATATAGAACAGGAAAACAGTACCCTAATAAATGGTGATTTAACTGAATCCATTCAAATAAGTGGGGATATTGTGGGATTTGTTGACCAGAAGGAAGAGTGAGTTCAGTTAGTCCAAAGGTAATTTGAGTTTGGGAATTAAGCTAGGCATCACTTCCCTGAGTGTTGTTGCTATGGATCAGAATTTGAGCCAATTTTTAGGATCTGGCCAGGGTCTAATTAGGTATTTTTTCCTGAGAAGAAACTATGACATGTGGTAATAACTGTCCTTAAAATAAAAAGGAGAAATTGAATGGAGTTATTACTCCATCTGTGGCCTATGTGCATTTCCTGTCCTCCATTCCTTGGGTTTAGCCAGTTTGTAGCTCTTACCACAATCTCTGTGTACCCTATTTTTAACTTCTTCTTGTTGTTTAATATTGTGTAAAGGACTTTTTCTATTTGCAAGGAACATGTTGGAGTTTTCTGATAGGGTTAAGGAACCACGGGAAAGAAATATCATAGTAGTTTCCTAGCCATGCCTCTTCAAAACTATAATGTTTGAGTCACAATGGTGGATCTGGCAGTTTGACAGCAACTCCAGTTACACAATGACCACCCCACTGGTAATGAGCCTTTAGGAGCAGGTGTCAGTTGTACTTGACTACAGTTATGCCTTATTAATCTCTGTACTTTGATGCTTTGCCATTATAGTGACTCAGCCACTCCATTTTTTTTATATGTTTAATTCTTCTTTATACTTTCTTAACAATGAATGAACTCTCTGTTTTCCTTTTTACACCAAGGTGTCTGTTTATTCATGGCTTCTACTCTCATGTGGCTTTTAACATCCTCTCTCTCAGCTTCTATTGCTGCCTAACATTTGTATCCTTTTCTGAATGTGTCTCATTAAATTCCTTCAAGGAAGATTTGTTTAGTTTGATTCAGAGCAGAGAGTTCCTACTGTAAAGAGCTCTCATATCAGTCAATCGATACTTTTCTTTGGTACTTAACCATTATTTAATCTATTGTTATTGGAGTCATATGATGCCAAACATTATGCCCCATATATAAGGCACCACTTTAGGAGATGCTATGGTATCTCTGAAGGGGACAGAGCAACTGATCGGCATTATGTATGTACAGAATGTTATGCATATTGAGTTGTTACTATATGAAGGGACTTGAAGTAGTAGATGCTCATTTTTTATCATATATCATTGAATCTAAGATGATATCAATCATTATATATATATATATATATATATATAAAATTTTATGTGCCACTAAGAAAAAAAATGCTGCTAATTAAATCAGAGTATACCAATGATTATTGGATGCATCTCAGAGAAGTAAAAATGTGGAAAAAATGCATTTTTAAGATGAAACATGATATATATCATGTATCTGATGTTGTCTAAGGATCAAAATGTATCAAGTTAGCCCCAAGAGAGGGTCCCAAAGGATTGACTCATAGGGTGGTATAAACCATAAAGATTAGGGGTTGGGTTATTAAACTGGGAGGCCAGAAGGTAGAGTCAAGAGAATATACAACCAGATATCTGTCTACAAGTGGAGAAAAAGACAGTCACTGGTCTACAGCATGGTTTGTATCAGGAATCTGATAGAAATAAAATAAAATGGTAGATCTAAAGGGAATGGTGAAGTATTTCCATATTGATCGAAATAACATGGGTTTGTTAGGGAGTTCTGCTTATAACTTAAGTGCTGCTTATAGGACCTCAAATCTAATCTGAGATCACTTTAGCTGTGTCTTTTTTCTTCTAAAACACCTCCTTGTTTATTATTTGTTAATTAACTATGTCTCTGGATTAAGGGTCATTTTATAAACCAAATGCTGTATTTTGTCTCTTGGGCACATTAAGTAGCATGGCCAAGGACAGCTTAAGTCAGTCACAGTTCTGATACATTAATGAAAAGTCTCTAGGCATTGACTTTCTCTTATTATTGAAAGGATAATATAGCTTTAATCATAATTATGAATCAACATGTCTTCCTTTTTGTCTCTTTAATGTTGGTAATGCAGAGAACCAGATTAATATGATTAGCATGGCAGTAGGACCTTACCAAATTCCCTTTGCTCTACCACCAACTGCTAGGACAGGGTGAGTGGTTATCTAAGGAGACAACCCCAGATCATCTCCACAGCATTCAGGGATCAGTTTGCTCCAGGCTTATAGATATGGGATTCAGGGCAGCTGTTTGTTAGGACCACATTTCAGTGTATTTCCAATGAACATTTATTTTATCTGCTCTTGCTACAACTTTTATATACAGGGTTGGGGGAAAATGCTAGGTAGAATATAGGACTCTGGGAACTCTCTATGTAGTGTATGCAGATCTCTTGTTGGATCTCTTAGTCCTTACTGTACATAGATTCATAGCTATTATAGCCCAACACAGCTAATATGATTTTCAGGTTGGTCTCTTGGGCCCTTTCACCTTCTGAGACTCCCAATGCCTATGATATCTAATATTTTCATATATCCTTCAAGACTACTATGGTCTCATTTCAGCCTCAAGGGGACTCCTTTGAAACTGAGAACAAAAACAAGGTTGGTTCAGGAAGATAGCAAAGTGCCTAGTTACATGTGCCACTACACTAGACCCTTCATAAGAAGAATTTTATAAGAGAGCCAATTTAGTTTCTGAGACTAAATTCAAGTCTTCATCTTTCTTATCTCACACCTGAAGGGGCAGATTGATTATTCTAAATGTTATATACCCTAGGAAGAAGCTTAGTTTTTTGTTTGTTTTTGGTACTGAGGATTGGACCCACAGGTACTTTACCACTGAGCTACACTCCAGGAAGTTTGTTTTTGTTTTGTTTTGTTTTGTTTTGTTTTTGATAGAGCTTCTCACTAAATTACTTAGGATCTCGTTAAGTTGCTGAGGCTGACCTTGAACTTAAAATCCTCCTGCCTCATTCTCCCAAACTGCTAGGATTATAGGCATGTGCCATCATACACGGCAGGAGCTTAGTTTAATAATAAAAAGCTCTCTCCTCTTTTGCATGGTACTTTTCTATCCATTATTGCAGTTACATGACCCTTGTCAAAATGGAAATATCATGTTAGCTATATTCAAAACTTGTTAACAATGTCTATAAATATGCTCTGATTTCACAACAGCCAATCAAAGGTATATTTTTTGGCAAAATAGTGATAAAGTATTCAGTAGTTTCCAAGCTGACTCAAATGACCTATATTGATCCTTTTGTGATATATATATAAGCCTTAGTCCTTAGCAAGTGTGTTCCAGGGCTATTGGAACATGTGTTCTTAAATCCTCTTCTGTCACTTGCCATATCACTATTGAAATAACAACTTTGTCATCATCTTGAATTCACTCTTCTACTTCTTCTTTTTCTTTGCTTTTTACTCCAACCTTCTATTTTCCACCCCTTAATAAAGAAAATGGCTAATGTGAAGGAGATGCTCCACCACCATACTCCTTCCCCAAATCCAACATCAAGAATAAAAGACTCCTTAGTCCTTTTTCAATATTTAAGTGACTGCCCCCCCAGTGGCTCTACACTTGCTAGTTTGTGTTCTCCTTTTATAGAGCTAGTCACATTGACAGGCCACTGTACAAAAATATATACTTTTCTTTGGGGTCATGGATTTTCTTAATAAACTGACCATGGAGGCTAAAAATCAGGTTACACAGGAGTCTAGAAGGAAAAGTGATTGAATGATCTCATCCAGCTTCTTTTCCAAAGCACTGTATGGTTTCCAGGTAGTAGAGTTTATTAAAACAATTAGCAGACAATAGTGGCAAGAAAAATAGAACTTTTGTGAGATATATTAGCTGTATGATTTTCATTAACACATACCTAATTTTAGTATACAGATATTGACATTATTTTTAAAGAAAAAATATGTTAGGGAATTTGTCTACTACATAGTGACATGTATAAAAGTGAAGAATATGGTCTTTTGTTTTAGTATTAGTATTTACTAAAATGTTGCTATAGATTAGAAGATCATAATTTATTTCCATGAATCAAATTATGTTTTTAAGACTGACTTTCACTTATATATTGTTGTGTGAAAGAACTTTTTTGGGGGGAGTGGCAGGAATATTTTATGCCTTTTAATAAATGTGGCTTTTAAAAATAGTTATTTTAGTTCAACTTTTCATCTCATAAAATGTTTGAACTTAGCTTTTCTTTCTTTTCTTATTTTAAATATAGCTCCCCAAATATGTCAGTTTTGTATTGAAATGAATGAATTCATGAAGTTGCTTTCTTCGCAGCATGAGGGGCTAACAGCTAGAATAAAAATAATCAACCTAATATTTCTTGTTGCTGGAAAATAATTATGAGAATATTACACAGAGGAAGCCATGCTTAAAATAAAGGCTTCATATTGCATTTAAAACTCAAGTGGGACTTTCAAGTATTCTGTTTAGTAGAATAATATATTGATGAACCCTTGGAGAACTAATTATGTTGTTTCACATGAATTACAAATGCATCATTTAGCTGCATTATAGTCTTACATGTGTCCTTTACAATTAATCATCATTAAATGTTAGAAGTGTAAAATTCAAGATGCAAAGAAAGCAGACTTTTTTTAAATAAAGTAGGCCAGACAAATACCACCATTTTAATTTGACATCAGTAACATGTCTACAGATATTCTTTTCTTTTTTGAAAGATCAATGTATGAATCTGAAAACTTCTTTTAATAGAGCTCCCTCACTGAATTCCTGTTGTTAATGGCAAAAGTAAGTCATGACAGTAATTTTTATTATGCCACTTTAGACTTACCTCTGGAAATTGAGCAAGAATAACGTGTTATTACAACTTTTTATTATTTTTATAGGTGCCTTTTCATAAGTGTTTCCAAAAGTCATGGTATTGTAAGCCTTTGACTCTAAATGTCATCATTTCAAGTAGGAACTGAAATTCTAGTAACATAGGCGGTGCACTGGTACACAGAGTTCTAGCAATATGTTTGAATGAATTATTTAGGAGGCAAACATTGATTCCCTTATGAGTCAGTAGAGTCTCTTCTTGAAGTATTGTTGTTTCCATTAGCCCTGCCATTTTACAGAAAAATATTATATTTCAAAGAATTGGATTTTGTTGGTAACTAAGTATCAGAAACCATAGATACTGAATAGTTTGTTATAAATCTAATAAATCTCTATAATATAATGTTTATGGATAGAAAATGGTGAAATATGGAAACACAAAGCAGAGGAGAATTTATTCCTTGCCACTAAGTTACAGGCAATGTAATAAGTGTTGGACATACTAAAATGAACAAAAAATGATCCTCTCCTCAAGAAATTACACCATCAATAGAAAAACTCTGAATGGCCCATAATGGAGAAATCACAAGTTGACATATTATGGACTAACTAGATCTACTAATATAGCCTGAGGTCTATAGGCAAAGTCTAATGGATTTGAATTGTACTTCATAACTGTTATTCTGTATAATTGCTGAAAAAATATAGTTGAGGAATGGTAGAGCCAGAAGGAGTCTTCAAGATCATTGATTCCAAATCCCTCATTTTCCAGAAGAAAAGATCAGGCCCAAAGAGGATAAAGTGATTTACTCCAAATCAAACAGCAAACTAATAACAACAGGTCTAGAACACAGGTCTCCTGCTTCTTAGATATTATACCCAGCAACACCTTTTCTTTTAAGCCCTCTTTCTAATTTCTTTGTCCTTTACTTAAATGATAAAAAGCAGTGTCACAAAAAGTTTATGGAAAAATTAAATGCCCTAAATGAGATTAAAAAAAAATTCTGGCTAAAATGCTCATGGGATCAACAAAGAAATTGAAGGCAAGTTGGAAAAAATGGTTAAAAAGGAGCAAATACAGACCAGAAAAAAATTAAGTGAAACCCAACATCAAGAATGAGAGAATAATAAAGAAAGGAAGGTTGAAATAATTAATAAATAACAATTAATTTAATGGAAAACAGGCTAAAATGCCATGAGTCTAATTTTATGCCTTCCATCCATCTCAAAAGTTTTCTTTTGTAAAATAGAGTCAGCTGTGTTAGATACCCTCATGTTAAATGGAAGAACACTCTGGTATGCAACATGTTTGTATAGCTGCAGCACAGTGATAACTGACTGTTCTAATGTTGACCCTAAGACAGTGTAATGCCCCAAAATTACTGCAGAAAAATCTATTATATTCAGCCTAGTTTAATTAATTGTTAACTATATTTTATATTTAAGTTCTTATAAAATGAGGAATAGATTTATGATGATATTTCTGGTAGTTACCTATGAATGAATCACAACCCTCCAATTCTTAGCTAGGCTACAGAGTAGAAATTTTATCCTAATGAGAAAGATCCTGCATTATTGCCATACTTGTCTTCCCAGCTACTTCCTTTGTTTTTTGTTTGAGTTTGGGTTTGGGTTTTTTGTTTTTGTTTTTGAGATGGGATTTGCCTGTGCTTCCTAGGCTCCTCTTCAAGTCCTGGGCTCAAGTAATGCTCCCACTTCAGGCTCCCAAGTAGCTGGGACTACAAGTGTGTGCCATTCCACTTGGTTTAGGATGTTTCCTTTTTTAGGTCTTTGGCGATTTCTGAATTTTCTTGGTTTTTGTTGTTGTTGTTGTTGTTTTATTTGATTTTAAGAGGATACTGGGGATTGAACCTAAGGTTGCGTAACCACTGAGCCACATCCCCAGCCCTTTTTATTTTTATTTTTTTGAGACCTGGTTGCTTATAGCCTCACTAAATTGCTGAGGCTAGCCTCAAACTTGTGATCTTTGTGCCTCAGCCTCCTGAGTCTCTGGGATTACAGGCATGCACCACTGCACCCAGCTTCTTGCTCTTTTTCTAATTAAATGTGGATTATATCACCTGTTGTGATTTTAGGCTCCCCTGACCTATTGTGGACCATCTGGAGCTTTTAAAAATATGTATTATGTAAATAGATTACCTTACCTTCTACTCCCTTACAAGTTATTCTTATATAGTGGCAAAGGAAGATTATAATGTCACTGGCTCTTAGTTCCCTTTTCATGTAAGCCAGCTGCAAGGCAAGCATTGCAGATCTCTTTTCTAGAATCCACTTAAATGTCTGTGATAAATAAGTCATTGCTCACTGGAGCTGCCTTTGTGAGGCAGATCCTATACTTACTGTTTATTTCACCTGCACAATGACAGCAGTCAACCTAATTGAGTATTACTTGGTCAGTTTCAATGTCACAAGTGATGCTAGACAAAATCGAAAGGAGAAATCTAAATTCAATTCATTTCTGTTTAAACCCAGAAAGGTTTAGTAATAGAAAAAGCTACACTAATTTGAGTTTCTCGGGGATTAGTGTTCCCCGAGGATGAACTTTAGGCCACCACATTCTTTCTCACAACTGAAACTGGTTTTTAAGTGGATGTCTAAGAGTGAGTCACTAACAGACATGTTGACATGGTATAAAATGTGTCACATGGCTGTAATAAACATAGGTCCATAAAGGCTACACAACTGTAATAAACAGGTCAGAATTACAGTTGAATTAGTCAAATGCCAGAATTCTTTTTGTATGTTGTCTTTCCTAATGTGAAATCTGGAAGATGGGGTACAAAATGGTCATCCTAATCAGTTCAAACATTAGTGGACAATTATATCTTTCAAACTTCTACAGTTATGCTTTGCAATTAAAGAGTTCATGATTCCTACATTGCCAAGCAGGCTTCTTCTGTGACTGATGCTGCCCTTTCTTTCTGTGTCATGTTTGCTTTGGAATCATCATCATTATGGAGTATGACACCAGTCGTGTTAGGCCATGCTGCTGACAACAGTGACTTTCAACAGGAAGAAGTAACCAGAGAAAGGGCATCCATCATCATGTACATTAGGAAGAAAAAAGCCAAGACTCAGAAACCTCCTTAGACAAGACAGCTTGAAGCAAAGAACTGTTTGAGTGGGAGTATAAATATCCTAGATTATGCACATTAGCCTTGGATTGAGGAAAAATAAAATCTGAACAACCTCCTTTGAGTAAATGGGTATCTTGGAATTTGCAGTTATGGTGTCAATAGCCTTGTTGCATTTTGTATCCATTTGGATGTCATGTAAAGAATGAACATATGTACTATTTAATAAAGAAAGGTCAGTTCTGCTAGAGTGATCACTGAAGCATAACATAGCAAATGAGGAAGGACTTTCTTTTCTTTCTTTCATTTTTTATTAAATCATCAATTCTAGAACATTCAAATTTATCTTTTTGGTAAATTGTGGTATTTTTAAAAATCTCTTGCATCTGTTCTAATCTAAATGAACAGTAGCTGAAAGCCAACTCCATACCTGTGCTTATGTATTAAAAATGTTGAAAATTTTGTGTAAAAATGCTGAGATGAGGTTTCACTCAGAGGGTCTCTGGTTTGTCACTGTCCTTCCTATTTATCAGACATTAAGTGAATTGTTGAGTTGATTTGGCTGTGTATATCTGCCAATTTTTTTCTTATTTTTGGATTGCATTTCTTTGATTATAGTTAACAATCAGTCTTGAAAGATTTCTTATGGCTACAATACTTTGTTCACCTCATAGTATTCACATTGGCATTTGTATGTTACCAAAACCAGACCACTGAATTCATATTCTTCTCCCAAAGAAAAATAGCTTCCTTGAGTTTCAGCATAATGTTTCTGGCTTTATGGTGTTTTTTCTTCTTTACAAATGGTAAAATAAATGGTGAACTAAAAGGAATTAAATCTGTAACTTCTGCATGTGCTATAACTCTTTCTTGGTTTTTAGTTTTTGAGAGGTATGGAAATGACTATATATTTTATCAAATGAGTTCCAAAATTACCTAATTCGGGTCATTAGAACTGACTTCCACCTAGAAGTTATTTGAACCCATTTTCACTAAAAGTCCTGTTCAGGAGTCTGCTCAAATGTCATGTTCTTTGGTCATTCCAACTTTCCTCTTTTGAGTTTTCTTTTATTAGTTCTAGATGCAGTTTTGTCCATTTGTCTCCTTTTCTTATCTATTAGTTCTTAGAGGGCATCAACTATACTATCTTTACTATTTCCACATTATTTATACATCACTGAGATTGAACATAATCTTGAATACATTTATTCAGTTCTTAAACATATTCAATGTGTTTTTATTAGTGCTGGGCAATGATCTATATCAAGGGTTACTAAACTATAGTCAGTAGGTCACATCTATCCTGCAGACAAAAACTAAGAATGTTGCTTATAATTTTAAAGGCTTATAAAATCAAAAATACAAAGTATATGCAACAAAAACCGTATGTGACCCAGGATGCCCAAAATATTTGCTGTCTGGCCCTGAACAAAGAAAAGGTAGTGGGTCAATATTCTAGGTGCCAGGGATATATACCAGAGCACAACACTGGGGGTGGGGGGAATCCCTACCTCCCATCAGGGAGTGTAAATTCTTTTTATTTATTATTTTTTAGTTCTAGATGGACACAACATATTTATTTATTTTTATGCTGAGGATTAAACCCAGTGCCTCACATGTGCTAAGCAAGCACTCTACCACTGAGCTACAACCCCAGTCCTCTAAATTCTTTATATACAGCTATTTTATAGAGAATAGGTATCCATCTTTGTTATTTCTATAATACTTAAATATGCTAATCCTCACACTCAATGAATATTTTTTAAAGGAATGAATAAAGCATTAATAAAATACATCTTCTAGTATCACAAAATATGGACAAACATTTCTATATAATATAATAAAATGTATTTTAAAGACTCTTTATATTAAGGATCTTGCCCTAGATAGTTGTTTTCACGTTTGAAACATTTTTTAAATTAAATTTTTTTTTTTGCAGTTCTGGAGCTTGAACCCAGGGCCTCACACATGCTAGGAAAGTGCTTTGCCACTGAGCTATATCCCAGCCCCATAGACATTTCCTTTTAGAGACAAAGAAAAAACTCAAAACACTGCCTACTGGTCAAGACATTTTATTCTGGTACTTGATAACGCCTTCCCATCTTAATGTAATTTTCATTCATGATGAGGTTCGGATTATCTGGCCTCCTTATCAGAGGTAATCATAATTCTATTTGATTCTGAAAGCTTTCTAAAATGCTGGTTGTTTCATAAGAGATTACTTTGTGTATTTGACAGTTATAACAATGAGTCTTCCAAAGAGTTCCATCTTGAGTTCCCCAAGTTTGTGCCATAGGAAATCTTTAGTTCATATGAAGTCATTTTACTTCACATTCAAAAAGACAATCTTTTTCATTATGCTCAGAGTTGAGTAATATTTTGGCAACTTTTCATGAAGTCAAGCTAGAGATGCACTATAGTTCTCCATCAAAGCACACTGCCTTTTGAAACTATCCTCACCCCAACCCTCCTTACCATCAAGTAATTTCCTATATTCTCTTCTATCTCTTAGAAAGTTCAACTTAGAGGTATGTAAGTTTGAGGTCTAGAAGGAATATTCACCTCACATTTTATTTAAATCTGTATTTCCAATGGCTTTTTAATCTGAACTGCTCTTATTCCTAGTACTAGCCTGTATATTTCCTGGTTAGCTATCTTATTGCTGTTAATCTGAATACCTTGCTTTGTTAAGGAATACTCATTCCCCATCTGTTGCATATATTTAGGAATGACAAAATGAAGGTTTAAAATACAGTAACAAAGAATCTTAATTATTAATGAAGGAAATTGAAACATACTACTGTATGTACTGATTTACTTTCTGTTTCTTGACCTTTGCCAAGGCTAATGAGGTTACTTATCTAGTATAGTGAGAATGAATAAAAATTTTAATAGTCCTGCCTAGTTGACATTGTTAGCAATTATTTAAAATTTAGACTTATGTCAGCAAACCTCTTCATGTGCTATCACTAGAATTGTACTTAGTGCTCTCCACCACCAGGCCACTACCATCTTCTTTGTGCTTTGCCACTGAACTATATCCCAGCCCCATAGACATTTCCTTTTAGAGACAAAGAAAAAACTCAAAACACTGCCTATTTGCCAAGACATTTTATTCTGGTACTTGATAGCACCTTCCTATCTTCTCATGTCTATGCTTAATTTATAGGATGTCATTATATTATGAAGTGACAAACAGGAAATCATGGTTTTGTTTTCTGAATGTGAAAAACTCATGTCCATCAACATTTATAATTTGCAGAATTTTCCTTTGGATGAAGCTAGAATGCCAGGTAAAGATGAAAAAGCAACATTTCTTCAGTATGGTTTTAGCACAGAACTTACATTTGTCCAAAGCAGTCCTTCATCATAACAGTTAAATCTGTTTCCTTATGGGGTGTGGAAATATATCTCCCCATCTCAGGTTCATAGCTGGAGCCCATAACATGAGACAGATTTCTCAGAGAAGTATATACAGATTTATTCTGTATTTTTATGCATACAGGTTTCCCTGATTCTTGAGTTTGATAAAGAAGCAGATGTGGAGAAGAATGATTAGACAAAGGTGGCAATCTAATGGTAATAAATTGGGAGTAGTTAGCAAGACCTTTTTTAAAAAAAAATTATAGTTGTAGGTGGACACAATAACTTTATTTTATTTATTTATTTATTTATTTATTTATTTATTTATTTATTTATCTATCTATTTATCTATTTTTAACCATTGCTGAGGACCAAACCCAGAGTGTCACATGTGCCAGGCAAGCACCCTACCACTGAGCCACAACCTCATCCCCAGCAAGGCCTTTTTTAACTCAGGTTCTTCTCAGTGTCCCACTGCCTTCAAAGATAAGGTTCTTTTTTTCTGGGTGTAAGAAGAGCATCTCTGGAATGAGGATTTCATGACCTGCTTCAGGGTATAAGGGTGAGGGGAAGACGAGACTGATCTTCCTATTTCTGCTGTTTTCTCAAATGCAAAGGTGACATATTATGGGGTAGCATGTCCTTAACCCCATTGGTAGTAAAACCCCAAGAGTAGACTTCTCACTTTGGAAAGCTTCTGTATCAGTGAATCCTTATTTCCCTTATTTCCATATAAAATAACCCATAAGGCCATGTACTCAAACAATAGGTTTTTATTGAGAAAATATGATGAGCTTAATATTGTGGGAAGTTTATCCAAAAAAAAAGGCTGCTCCCTTTCCTTGGGGAATCAAGACTTTTAAAAAAATAAAGCAATTATACACAAATGTGTACTAAAATGCTATTCCATAGGTTCTCAAATATCCTGGGTTTTCCAAACAAATTTCAGTTCATCATCATACCACATTGTTAGTGCAAAGGAAGAAAGAAAGAAAGGACAAAAAAAAGAAACATATGTGGCAATAATACCTGAGAAATGGTCAGGATCACAGCAGTCTGTTGTGCTTCAAGAAGTCTTCATATAGGAAGCAGGAGTTTCTTTATCCTATCTCTCTTTTTAGATAATTTTCTAGTTAAACTTTTTTGCTATTTCTTTTTTAATTTACTACTTGTTTTCTTTTTGTGTTCTTACTTATTTATTCACAATAATGCAGGACTGGAAGCAATTCCAAATCCTTTTTTAGTCTTATTGATGTATAATTGATGGATTAAAAATAGCATACATTCAAGGTATACAGCATGATATTTTAATATAGGTGTATAGTATGAAATGATTTCTAAAATTAAGCTAATTAACCTATCCATCACCTCACATTGTTCCCGCCCCCCCTTTTGGATTAATACTTATATTGTTCCAACACTGTTTCTACCAGAATTCCCATTCAAGCACATTTCATTGTGATAGTTCACAGTAACAGAATAAATTATTGCAGAGCATTTGAAGTCAGTAAATTTACCCATTTATTGTGGTCAGGCAGCAAATATAATTCTGTAGTCATTTTATAAACATTTGTTTTATGTTTTGAAAAAAAACATTACTTAAAGACCTCAACAACCTATCTTTATTCTGTTTTTTTCTTTCTTATCAATGACATAATAAAGATAAGCTACTCAAACCCTGTCTCTCACAATTTCTCAAAAGCGCAACAATGATGCAAAAATTATGCATCTTTCATGTAAGGGTTACAGTCATTGACAAGACCAAAAGGGAAGGGGGATGACCTCTTTCTGGATAAAGTTTCTCCTGGCTGTAAAAAGAAAATACTTGAGTTTGGGGAGGGTGCAATAGCATTTTATATATTGTTATTAAAATATATTGCTAATAAAAACTTGAGCCTATTGATCTCATTTGAGATGCTTAAAACATTGAGCATATAAAGCTTTAGTCAGACATTCTTAGAGTTTCTCAGAAGCCGATACTTTATGATTTTAAAAACTCTATTTACAAACATCATCTCCACATTCCTCTAGCCCTGTTTTTATTAAAGGAAACCCTACAGGCAAAAATGTAATTTTTCCAAGGTTGGACATATGGCTGATGTCAGAACTACAAAATCATGTTATATAGAGCCAAATGCGGAGTTAAACCTCCCAAGGCTGATGCTCATCAGACCTCAGAATAAGTGTCTCTTACAGGGCAAGCAAGATGTTAGCTGCAGAAGTAGAACTGTGTGGAGATATAACTACTCACCTGCAAAATCAGGTGACTCTGAAAATGAATGGCGCTGTAGTGTTGGGCCAATTCCTGCTGCCCCTGGCACTGAGAATGTGATTTGTATGGTAAATCAAATGAGCAGGAGTCTTGGGGCAAGAGTACTCTCAAGCTCGCCTCAAACTTTAAATGGATGAGAAGTCCTGCTTGCTGCTATGGAACCTGGCATGGATTCTAAGTGCCCAGTAGGCCATTTTATTTTGTTTTGTTCTGTTCTGTTCTCTCTTGTTTTTAGTAAGCAGAACTGGAATTATGAGATAAACCTACACAAACCCTTGAGTTCATTTATATTTATTTCCCACATAGATCTAAAGTTAATTTTATGTACACGTACTTTAAAAGTAAATTAAATAAAGGAATAGTATAGTAGTATATTGAAAAATCAAGTTAGGAAAGAATCTCAGAAAGCCTTAACATTTTATCAATCCCTATTGGAATACATATTGCAAAATTTTTTTTAAAACCACCCCTCTATTTTTTTAAGTCCGTGTGTGTGTGTGTATTTTTTTCCATCTAGTTTTCTCCTAGTAATGTCCAGCTAGTTTCTCAGGCCATGGACTTCTATGTGGATTAGAGTCTGTGTATGAGAACACAAGTGAATGCAGTTTCAGTCTTTAAATGAGCTAGGAAACTCCCCAATGACAAAATATGAAATTGTACAAGAAACTTGTTTTGCTACTGTTCTCCAGGGTCCTTCCTGCCCTTCCTATTCTTAAGCTTTTCTCTCTGGCTGAGGATAATCACTACATATCATCTAGCTCCCTTAGTTCTAAAAGCAAGAATAAAATGCCTTGAGAATCCATAAAGAAAGTTTGCTCAGCCCTCAGGATTCTCGATGCTGGCTCACTTTCTAATCTTCCTCCATAGTGACTCATACCTCAAAGGTAATTTTGGATTTAAAATGATTTTCTAAATCTACATAAATAATTTCTGGATTATTTGCTATTTTAAATTAGCCACACCACTGTTCCTCTCCATTAGCCTAGATAATTGAGAGTTGGCTATATAATACCTGATACCTATAAAAAGAAATGAACATTATGAACACTACATTTTGATGGCAGCAATTTCAGGTGCCAAAGCCAGGCCAGGCTACTTCACTTTTGCTCATTGTTGTGCACAGGTGTGTCCCTATTTAAACAAACTTAACAAGTGACATTATTATTTTGCCAAGGTGATAAACCAAGGTGATTTTCCCCGCTCTGGCATCTCTTATTTTTAAAAGAGTTTCATTGTAGTGTTGCTTTAGTCAGTCACTTCTCTCATGACCTTAGAAACATGTTTCCAAAAAACATGTTTTTCCTAGAAGCCAAAAGACAAAGGACAACAATAAATGTTGGCAAGGATGTGGAGGGAAAGGCACACTCATTGCTGGTGGGACTGCAAATTGGTGAAACCAATCTGGAAAGTAGTATAGAGATTCCTTAGAAAACTGGGAATGGAACCACCATTTGGGGCTGGGAATGTGGCTCAGGCGGTAGCGTGCTCCTCTGGCATGCGTGCGGCCCGGGTTCGATCCTCAGCACCACATACCAACAAAGATGTTGTGTCCGCCGAGAACTAAAAAATAAATATTAAAAATTCTCTCTCTCTCTCTCTCTCTCTCTCTCTCTCTCTCTCTCTCTCTCTCTCCTCTCTTACTCTCTCTTTAAAAAAAAAAGAAAAAAAGGAACCACCATTTGACCCAGCTGTCCCATTCCTTGGTCTATACCCAAAAGACTTAAAATCAGCATACTATAGTAATGCAGCCACATCAATGTTTATAGTGAATCGATCCGAAATAGCTAAACTATGAAGCAACTTAGATGCCTTTAAATAGATGAATGAATAAACAAACTGTGGTGTGTTTATATATATATATATATATATATATATATATACACACACACACACACACACATACTTTAGAATATTACTCAGCATTAAAAGAGAATAAAATTATAATATTTGAAGGTAAATGGATAGAGCTGGAGAGTATCATGCTAAGTAAAGTATGGCAATCCCAAAAAACCAAAGGCCGAATTTTCTCTCTAATAAGTGGATGCTGAACCATAATGGGGAGGGGCATGGGAAAAATGGAGGAACTTTGATGTGGCAAAAGTGGGGGGGAGAAGGCATGGGAGTAGGAAAGATTGTGTAAGGAGATGGACATCATTACCCTAGGTACATGTTTAACTGCATATATGGTGTGATGTTACATCATGTACAACCATAGAAATGTAAAGTTGTGCTGCAGTTGTGTAAAATGAATCAAAATGCATTCTGCTGTCATGTATACCTAATCAAAACAAGTTTTAAAAAAGAATATAAAATAAAATATAAAAATACATACAATAAATAAATAAATTTCAAAAAAATAAAAAGCAAAAATTTCAGTAAAAAAAGAAAACATGGTATGTTCTAGAATTCTTATTATCTAACAAAATAAAGACAGTTTAAAAATAGAAGCCAAAGAACAACATTGTTTTCAGTAGCAGTTTTAGAGATGTTAAAAATTTTCATGGTTATTTGCTTCATAAACAAATTGCTTTCATATGGCCTCCATTCTGTTCATGTATGAAGTATAGTTATATATCACTGCTGCTATGGTCTCAATGTTTGTGCCTCCTTCATGAATAGAATTAGTGCCCTTATAAAAGAGGCCTGAGGGAATTTGCTTACTCCCCCTTTTCTTAAATTTTTTTTTGTAATTGTAGATGGACAGCATGCCTTTACTTTATTTGTTTCATTTTTATGTGGTGCTAAGGATTGAACCCATTGCCTCACACATCCTAGGCAAGTGCTCTGTCACTAAGCTACAGCTCTAGCCCCTTCTTGCCCCTTTTGCCATGTGATGATGCAATAAGACAGGACCATCTATGAAACAGGGCCTTTACCAGGACTCTTGATCCTGGACTTTCCAGCCTCCTAGCCTCCAGAACTATGAGGGATACATTTCTGTTGTTTATAAATTACCAAGTGTATGGTATTTTGTTATAGCATCTCAAATAAACTAAGATGATCATATTTATGGAATACACTTATAAGATGTATAAAATAATACATTTTCTAGAATAAGTCCTCTCCTATTCCTCACTCCCCTTTCCTCATATGCATATTGCTTGCCTTTCCTTACCCCCAGAGTTAAATGATGACTGAATGTATCTCAAAGAGAATAATTTTCATGTATTTCTAAGAAGTTATAGAATATTCATTCTATTTGCAAGCATTTATTTAGCATAAGCTTTGTGCATCTCTCTTTCAAATTAAAAAAGATTTTAATGTATAGGAAATATTAACCCTGTAACTATTTTCCAGCATTTATAGGAATTTGTGATTAATAGCTATATCTTCCTGTAGAAATAATTTGCACATAGGTCCTACAATCATAGAAATTGGTGGAAATGAGCTTATAGTACATTCAGTAATTCCTTCATTTTACATAAAGGTTAAGGAATTGTTCTCATGTGTAGTTAAGAGGAAAAAATGGACTGTTCTAGTACTTTTTCTCCTGTCACACACCATAGATTACAGGGTGATAGATGCATTCAAAATGTGCTTGCATCCCTCTATGTGATTAACCTGATTATCATACGTGATTATCCCTCATGTGATCTTATTCCTCTGTGTACAGAGCTTATATACTCAGTTAATATGTATACTCTCAATTTTTAAGTTTTATAATGTCTACATGGGAGATTAATGATCAATGAGATACATTCAGTCAACAAATATTTCTGAACTATATAGTTCCTAGTTTGAGATGTGTTTGGATAAAAATCATGACTCTCCATTAGCATTTTAATTAGCTAAATTTCATATTTCAGAGAAGCAAAAATCAGGAACTTGGTTTCCTGAAAATTGAATTATAATATGCCTTTAAGGCAAATGAAATTTTTACTTATTGTCCTTAAAGTCACTATTAATATTCTGTTTGCTCTTGTTTCTGTTAGGAGGAGAATTACAACTGCATTACTAGAAACAGTAAATATATGTACCTCCTGCCCACAAAAACTCCTTTCCCTATTTGGAGGGATGAAGACTTTGTTTACAACTTCACAACCTCCCTAGTGGTCTGTCAGTTACCAGCAGCAACCCTGTACCAAGAGCACAAGAAAATGGAGCTGGTGATCACAAGCAAAGAACACATAGGTTTTTAAACATTTTCCATTACAGACTCAGGCAGGGCTTGCCTATTTTATTATCTAAGGTGTTGCTATTCCCTTTAATGCCTTTGGAGATCCTGGAAAAGGGGGAGCTAGCTGAGTTAAACCTCTGTCTCACAGGGCTTTCAGGAACAATGGCAATTCATTTCAGCCTAGAGGCAAAGAGGATGCCTTTTCTTATAAGACTTTTGTTCTTATTGCCTGGTGAACTTTGAAATCAAATTGGTGTAAAATTGGACTGTTTTCCTGTCTTGGGTCCCTTCCCACCTCTGTATCCTCCCTCCCACAGTATTTTTGAGACCAGATAGAGGCAAACAGACTCAGGGGATTTCTTTGTCCCTGAATCCTATCTACAATACTTGCCCTTTCTAATATGTATAGAAATGGTTTGAAAGAATTCTAACTAACCTCTGATACAAGCTTGAGATAATGACCACGATTAAATGGACTGAACATCTCATTCATATCAATTCCAATTCATAATCCTATTTTATTTAAGTGGTTATCTTTGTCCTTTGGAATTCCAATTAGCTAAAGGATGCCAATACTGATAATAATACTGCCTGCCAAGGGAAATTGTTTCCTCTGCTTCCATAACTACCAGGTTCACTTTGTGAAAGGTGTGTCATGACATAATTACTCTTGCCAACCCCACCCCACCCACTTTGTGCAAATATTGTTGGGGGGGTGGGCAAAACTGGCAGGAAAAAAACAACATTGAAGTAAATTTAGGACAGTCTCAAAACCAGATCTGCTCATTTAAAATAATACTTGAAATAACAGCTGTTGCTTCAATTTCATCATTTTAATGACTTATTTTATCTTCATTTTCTAAATTACTTAAAATATTTTAAGTTATTGATACTATCACAATTTCCCCCAAATAATTGGCTTCTAAATTCATCTTCCATGTTGGATTTGTAAAATTTTGAACTGTCTTTATTTGAGAAATACAATTAACTAGATTTTAATGTAAAGCTATAGAATAGTGCCACCCTTCTTTGCCCAATTCCCCTACTTCTTTTTTCTTCTTGGGATCTGTTCCCACCTGCCATGTATTATTTGTTTATTGTCTATCCCCTACTCCCCCAATAAATGTAAACTCTGTAAGAATAGACACTAATTTTTCTAGTTATCCAAAGATTCCCCAGTGCCTATAACAGTGCCTGACAAATATTTGCAGCAGTTGCTCAGTATTTGGTGTATTAGTGATTAGTCCGTATGAGCTATGCAACTTGCCTATTTCAAATGTTATGATGAATATCTTCCTATATCTGAGAAATTTTTCTCCAGAGTGGATCGTTACCATTATCTTCATTTGCCATTTTATTACCAACAAGATAGTACCCTAGGTACCATAATGAAAATGACTTAAGTGCTTTCCACTTCCAGGTAACTTTCAGTTTCACTTAACACTATACATTCTTCACATTAACATATTTTTATTCATTCAATAAATATTCATTGACAGGTTCCAACTTGCATAGAGAGATTTACAGATAATTAAGGTATTAGACCTTTGTTGTAACTGTGCTAGAATACAGCCTCAGATGACATTCAGCTATTTCTTCCATTTCCATCATTGTTTGTGGATTTCTCCACAGTTAATGTTGTTTTTGTATGCCACTTTTCCAGATTTTTCTGTTACCTTCCCATTTCTCCTTATCACCAATGTTTCCTTTTGTTCCTGCCCTTCAAATGCTGCTATTTTTAGTTTCCACCCTTAGCCCCTGCTCTTCTCCCTACACAAGAGAATTTCTCTAAGTGATCTTCCTTACTCATGTTTTTTTTTTAAAAAAAATCTATATGCAGATAGTTGCCAACTCTGTAGTTATAGCTTATAGTTCTCCATGGAATTTCAGAATCGCACAACTAAATACCTGCTCAACAATTCTATCTAGAGGTCTCATACACGCCCTCAATTCAACACATCAAATCTTAACTCTACTTTTTCCTTCTGAATTCATTTTCTTTTTTGGATACTTTGTAAGTATACAACCAGTCTTTCTAGCTGGGAATCAGGCATGATACTTGACAACTACTTTTATTTCTGTGGGTTTTAAAATTTTTTATTTTTGTTGTTATTATTATTATTATTGATTGAATCTACCACTGAGCTTCATCCAAGCCTTTTTAATTTTTTTTTTTTTTTGAGACAGGGCCTCAATAAGTTGCTGAGGCTGGCCTTGAACTTGTGATCTTCCTTCCTCAGCCTCTTGAGTCACTGAGATTTCAGGCATGTACCACGGCACCTGGTTTGACTCCTTCTTTTCTATAAATCTTCCTATCTCACAATCTCCATATCCTGCCTATTGGCTTGCCCCAAAATTTTTTGATCATGTCACCCCATGCCATCCTAACTGTCATTATCCTGATTCCGTTTGTCACTATCCTTTGCCAAGACTGCTACAACAATATTCTAAATGGCATTCCAGCTTCCAGTCTTGTCTCCTCTCTAATCCATATTTTTTTCCTTACTACTCATTGTGATTCTCTGCCTGGACTACCCTCCCTTGTTCTTTTCACTTGATGAACTCCTGCTTAACATTTAAACCATGGCTGGCCCCATCACAAGGAGGGCTGAATACATTTCATCAGTTCCCATGATACTTTCAATATGTTATTCCCACTGAACTCTCACACTGCTTTATGTTTATTTGTTTTTGGCTTGCCTGTCTCTCCTGTTAGACTATGAGCTCACTGGGGGCACCATGTCTTACTTATCTTTGCAGATCCAGCATTAAGTGTGTCACTTGGATCCTAACAGGCCCTTCAAACATGTTTGAATAAATGAATAGACAAAGAATATAATGTTATATTCTTTCTAGTTTAGATATCAGTCTTATAAATTGATTAGGAAAAATAAAAACTTCAAAGAACTATAATCTACCAGTCCACATATAATTGTATTTTCCAGTACAGTTTTTATCTGACTTTGCCTTTTTCATAGGGATGACACAGAAATTATCTGCAGGGAGATAAACAGCTCATGCTCTGGACTGTATGTTGAATGTTATCGTAAGAAATTCTTTCTGCCTGTGGCTTGGTTCATTGTATGCCTTTTGAGTGTGGACCTAATTTGCATAAGTGTAATAAATGAAAGATGTTTATGAAATGAAGTTCTTACTTCAGATCCATAAATCTGACCTTGATCAATGACAGCAAACCAGGCCCCTGGCTATCACTTTACAATTTTGACATCCAAAGAAGTTCATCATTCTCTTTAGACAACTGTACCCTGGAATGGCAGGTTGAGTTAGTATCAGTGGAGCCTTGTCAGACTTTTTTCCTAATAAAAATTACCTCAAGCAGGAGTATGTAGTTTTCTCTGAGAAAGCCTTTCTTCCCCTGATCAGATCGTAGCCTCCACAGATGTCTTTGAAACAGTCATACAGAAGGTACTTTATACAGATCATGGTGACACTGAACATGAGGTTGATTTGAATGGTAATCCTCAAGTAACTCATCAAACTGAAGGGCAAAATGCCACTGCTCTTGGGTCTTAAAATAGAATCTCTTCTTGCTGAGTTCATGTGAACAGGAAAAAAAAAGTGATCTGACCATTTGAGAAAAAGGAATACCCCCCCCCAAAAAAAAAACAATGTAACTATATCCATTTGTCACTGAACAAAAAGCCAAAAATAGTCATTTAATATCAGACTGTGTTTAATAGCCATCCCAGCACAGTGCTGAGCACCTCTTCCCTCCAAAGTATATTTCTGTCTACCTTCTCCATCTCTAGCAGCAATGAGCCCATTCACCTAGGTTCAAATCTAGGAGTCAACTGTGATTCAAGCCTTTCCTTGATCCCATAGATTCAGTGATCACCAATTTAGATCTCATTATCTCTCAAAACCATTAGAGCTCTAGGTGTTCTGGAAATCTGTTATTTGAATGCAGGCACTTCTTTTCACACCCAGTGCACTTGTGCTTTTCCATGTGGTGTTCTGCAAGCCTTTGTCCCATTCCACTTTTCCCTCTTGGTTTCAATTCTGTCCCTACCCAACTATAACTCTACTGGCAGCTGTTTCAACACCATCCTCAAGAACACTGCCCAATTCTTAGGTTGCTCCTCTCTCTGCAGCCTCAACCCTGGAAAGAGCCATGCACCATTTTCTCCTCCACTGCTGCCAGGCTAATTAATGCTTGTAGGCAATGACATACAATAGTGGTAAGTTGATTGGGTCCATTACTAGTGAAAGAAAAACTTAAAATTCATTAGACAGAATTTTGAAAAGAAAACATCTGTCCCAATGCATCTACTTGATTTTGAAAAACTGTGATTACTGTAATTATTGAGAGGTTTCTGTAACCTGAATACTTAACTGGTGTCTTACGTGTTGAAAATTATTCAAAAAAGATTAAAAATAGAGCATCTGTTGTACTGACAGAATTTTCTTTAGGATTTACATGAATCTAATTTGATAGGATGGAGGAAAGTAATTGAAAATGAGGAAGAAAAATCCAGGCATGGAACCTCATCATCCTAACATTTCCCCCCTGATTAAGAGCAACATACTAGCATGTGTTTTTCAAATATGAGCAATACCCATCCTACAGATGGCTTGTAGACAGATGTAGGGCATATTATTGTTTGAATCCTGATTACTCAAGTGGGAAAACATCATTTGGATATCAGTTGTTGGAATCCAGAATACATTTTCCCATCAAAGCAATGTTTTATAAATGGTGATTAGGCTCCCACAGAATAGTCAATAATGTCACTATTAAAAGACTATACATTTTCAATGACATAGTAGTGAACATGTTGTGATTGTACTAATGAAACAAAAGCAGTAACATTGAAAAATAAAATTTTATATTTTTTTCTTGAATGGGAGTGCTTGAGGAAAAACAGGTTTCATTATAAAAGATGAAGAAATAGATTGAAAGTAAAGTATCAGGATGATAGGATCCATGAACATTTTTTAAAAACTTTAAAAGATACCTGTTCTTTATCAAGACTCAACTGAATTTTATAACTTGTGAACATCAACTTATCTGGTTTTGGTTAGGAGGGTTTTATCTTGGGACTGCTATACTATGATTGAGGTCAGGATTTTTATACAAATGTGAAAGCTAAAAAATAAACCACATACTTTAATATTCCACATGTACCATCATCTAAAGAAAAAGGGAGTTCTTTCTTGCTTAGTTCTTAGGCCATTTCTCTCTCTCTCTCTCTCTCTCTCTCTCTCTCTCTCTCTCTCTGTGTGTGTGTGTGTGTGTGTGTGTAAACAGAACAGTTTAGTATAGAGAGAAGTTGAGCCCTACTACAGATATGAAACAAGGAGAGAAGAATAAACTACAGAGCTTGACTGAGCCAAGACAGGGACAGAGTTTTTAGTTGGTCTCTTTTTTTAAAAATTATATGGACTACATCTTAAAACAAGAAAGAAAAAGTTGAGAATGTGCTGCCTTAAGGATGGTATGAGAGGTGGAGTCAGAGAGTGATATAGAAAAACATTTTCAGTTCTGTCACACATTGTAAATGCAATCTTCCTTTGGTGTCCTTGGAAAGAATTCAGTAACTATTTATGTTGTTTTTCAATCATGTTTTAATTGGATTGCTTAACACTCGAATGTGCCTCCATGACAATAGGGAACCATGGGGTAGCTTGGCTTTATTGAAGTTATACAAGTATGATAGATTATCCAAGATCATATTAATTGAGATGTCAGTGAAAAAAAGAAATGCAGAGTTCCTCATAGTGTGATTATGCTGAAGAGGAATTACATTGAGCCACATAGGTCTTTTAGCTATTTACCAGCTGATTGCCAAATGTTTATTCAACAAATTTTTATTGTGGTATATGTTAGGCACTGTGCTAAGTGCTTAGAGAGAAACGCTGGGAAAAGTATTGGGGATATAGTAATAAACATGATATTATCCCTGCCTTCATATATTTGTACAGATAAGTAAAGAAGAAATATTGGTGAGTTATGATAAGTGATAATAGGGAATTACTATTGAGCATTAAAGAAAAATATAGGAAAATCACCCAACTCTGACTTTGGGAACTAACCTGGTGCAGTGTTATGTACCTATAGTCCCAGCTACTCAGAAGACTGAGGAAGGAGGATCACTTGAGTTCAGAGGTTCAAGGCCAGCATAGTTCATGGGCATCATAATGAGACCCTGTCTCTTAAAAAACAAACAAACAAACAAACAAAGAAAATCCTCCTCGAACATTCTAAACAGATACAAGAGATGTGTAGGAGTGAAACAGGAAAAGATAAGTTAAGTGAAGGGCAAATGTTCCTACAAAAAAAAATAATATTTAAGATTTAAGCGTATGGCAAGAAGCCTGGAGAGAAGACTAGAGAAAAACAACCAGAGTTCTATTTCTGGCAATAATGTAGTAACTTGTGGCAGAACAATGCTCTACCAAGAATATCTACATAATCAAGATAGAAGACAGATACAGGGCTTGAGAAGTCAAAATCTCAAGTAAGGAGGACCATAGTTCTTTGTAGACAAGTGAGGAATATTTTCCTTCAAGGTATTTGCCATGCCTTTTTTTCTCCCTTTAATTTATATTTGAGGAAAATGAGTTTGACAGCAGTTTTCCACTCTCTTCCTTCTCTATACTTTAGTGCTAATTTAATAAAGAACAATAATAGAATAATACTACTATAATAACAGCAATTTCTAATGGATTTTTTTATAATTTTTCTGATTTTTAATTATTTAAAATGTGATTTTTTTATTTTGAAATAGTTGCAGATTCACAGATATTTGCAGACAAGGATAGGACCCGTGCACCCTTTGCCCCATTCCCCCAGTGATTACATCTTACCTCATCTCAGCATAACATTAAAACCAGGAAGTTGACCCTATACAACACATGCATATGTAGTTCTGTGCCATATATCTCAGGCATAGATTTGTATCACCACCATTGCAATCAAGACAGTGTCTCCCTCATGTTACCAGCTCCTGTTCATTCCCTCCCACTCTCACCAAAAGTTCCCAGTTCTAGACACTGGCAGCCATAATCTGTTCTCCATCCCCAATTATATCATACATTAGGTGACTTTTAGAGATTGTTTACCATGCCCTGGCACATGATACAGGAGAGTCACCAGAGGTTTCAGCTATATCATGGGCCTGGGAAGATGAAAAAGAAAGTGAGGAATGTCAATGTATTCAACACTTAAGGGGACAAAATCCTGAGTTGACCTTGGCATGAAAAAACCTAACTAGTCAAGCAGAAAGTGACTGAAAAGCAGAGTGAAATTTTCTCCAATATCATTGTATTGAATAAAGAAAAATTATTATTTTAGGAACTTCCATAGAGGAACAATTCCAGGAGCCACCTCAGATTTCAGTTGGTACCCCTTGAAGAACCTATTCTCATGGAATGAGCATGAGATAGATGTGGTTCAGTGGCTCAACTGTTTTGAAGCTAAAATCTCATCATTCTTTTCACCTTTCCTTCAAGTTCACAAGAGAGCTGCCTTAGCATCAGGTATCATCTGCATTCAAGGCAGAAAGAAAATGGAAGGAGGAAAATGCCAGCTCCTTCGTTGCTTTTGTAAAGAAAATAGTTTCATTTGCATCTCACTGACAAGAATCATGTTACTGCCTTAGTGCAAAAGATGCTGGTAAAGAGGATATTTTATTTACTTACCTCTAAAGGCAAGAGAGAAGGTCCTTGGGAGTGGTTGCTGAGTTAGCCAGCCACCACTACCCACAATGAAACAATAGCACAACCATGGACTATAGGTTGTAGGCTATAGACAGAAAGGGGTTGGAGCTCTTGAAGAGGCTGATAGCTGAAAAAAGGGAGGGGATGGCAGGGGTCCAAAAACAGGAAATGCATAACTCGCTGAAGACAGATATAATAGAAGTTAGTACATGAAAGAAATGGAAGCCTAGGAGATGGTGGTTAGAGAAAAGAATGCCAGAAGGTACATGAACTAGAGTTTTAAATTTTATTAGTTCATTATAGTTACACATAGTATTGGGGGGTTCATTTTAGCATAATTATGCAACCATGGAATATATACTCCAGTCCTCAATACTTCCACTTTCCCTCTCCTTCACCATCCCCATTGAATTGGTTTTATTTTTTATTCTTTTTTTTTTTCTGAACCAGGGATTGAACTCAGGGGCACTGGACCACGGAACCACATCCCCAGCCTTATTTTGTATTTTATTTAAAGACAAGGTCTCACTGAATTGTTTACCATCTTGCGCTTGCTGAGGCTGGCTTTGAACTTGTGATCCTCCTTCCTCAGCCTCCCCAGCTGCTGGGATTACAGGCAGGTGCCTCAGTGCCCAGCTTATTTATTTATTTATGTACTTTGATATATTTATACAAGCATGGAATATATCTTATTCTAATTAGGATCCCAGCCTTGTGGATGTTGAATTCATATATGTAAATAGGAAAGTTATGTCAAATTTATTCCATTGTCTTTCCTATTCCCATCTCTCCTCCTTTCCCTTCATTCTTCTCTGTCTAATTTACTGAACATCTATTCTTTCTCTCCTCCCCTTTGTTAGGTGTTAGCATCCATATTTCAGAAAGAATGTTCAGCCTTTGGTTTTAAGGGGGATTGCCTTATTACACTTAGCATGATAGTTTCCAGATCCATCCATTTACTAAAAATGTCATAACATCATTCTTCTTTATGGTTGAGTAATATTCCATTATGTATATATACCACATTTTCTTTATCCAGTCATCTGATTAAGAGTACCTAGGTTGGCTCCATAGCTTAGCCATTGTAAATTGTGCTGCTATGACCATTGATGTGGCTGCGTCAGTATAGTATGCTGATTTTAAATCTTTGGGATATATATCAAGGAGTGGGATAGCTGGATCAAATTGGGTTCCTTTCCTACTTTTTTGAGGAATTTTCATACTGCTTTCCATAGTGGTTATACTAGTCTTACCAACATCCTCACCAATTAATTGTTATTTGTATTCGTGATAATTGCCATTCTGAGTAGAATGAGATGGAATCTGTGTAGTTTTAATTTGTATTTCTATAATTGCTAGAGATGTTAAATATTTTTCATATATTTGTTGACTGTTCATATTTCTTTATTTGAGAAGCATCTTTTTAATTACTATCTTAAATGAAATGACTGGAGCCACTGATTGGAAGAGATGTATATTTGAGGGGCAAAAGAAGAAATGCTCATGGAAGGTGTGTGCTATACTTGGCTATATGAGTATAAAAACAACCCCTCATGTATAAACTAAACAGTTATACATGTTAAACTAAACAGTTATAGAATAGTATATATTCTAGTAAAATCTGCTCTACTACTTAAATTTTTACAGACATAGCATAGATCATAATTAAGATACCTTTTAGAGGCCCATTCTCTTTAATAAGACCACAATTAAATGTGTATATACTTATACACACAAAATTGTGTAAGTACCCATTTATAATCCAACACAATACTTTACTGAAGTAAATTTCTGGGGTTGGAAAAAATAGGTTTCTCTAGTCATATATACTGCTTATGAAAACATTGCAATCCAATTTTTAGGGAGGTGATTATTACAATTTATTGGTCCATCACCATTTGTAACAATAGCTGTTCTAATGTAATTAACCATTGAAAGAAATACATTTTATGTGTTCTAAATTGCATTTCTAATTACTTGTAACTAAAACTCACTAGAATTTTAAAATCCATTTTGTCTTATGAAAGGCTTCATTGGTTATCCCTGTTGTTGCACTATTATTTTAGATTAGAGTAACTTCATTTTAAAATTACATGTCAAATATAATTTGCTGGTGGTAACACGAAATGTATGGCTTCACTCTGAGGAAAAAAAGCCCATTCAGCATTTTTTACTATCATATACCAAAACGGAACTTCCAGAATGATTAGATCACATCTGGAACAATATAGATCTATTTGTACTTGCATAATGCATGTACATGTACACACTGTTATATTTTATGACTATTTGGGTACATTGATTTTTCTATAAAGAGAACTATTATCCACATCTTTTTGCACAGAAGTACACTTAAATATTGGGCATAGGTAAACAACTTACTAAAATAAAACCCATGCTTGGCACAACTATTACTGGTGTCACAGATTTTACAACCATAATATTTCTGAAATGCTAACTTGAACATTTTGTATCTTTTTTTTTTTTCAGACTGAATGCAGAGGCAGTTTGGTGAGCTGTAAAACTGCTACATTTCATTTTGCATTCTAGTCTAGGCCAAATCTTAAGTATCACTAAATCTGACTCCATATTGAATTGTGGCCCACTTTCATCTCCAGAAAAAGGCTTCTCCCCCACACTGGCCAAGCTGGCTATTTGAAACAAAGGAAGTGGCTCCCATAGCAGTTAGGAGTCTGAAAGAAGTAGAAATAGGTTATCAATCTGAAAAAATAAATCCCTTATCCAAAAGTGCTGGTAGGTTTAACTCTGTAATATTTTTATTTTGTGATCCTGTTTGAAGAAAGGTATCAATAATTTAGAAGTACCTAGCATATTATAGAAACAATCTTAAACTAATAAATATTCTGTCTCCTCACTTAACATAATATAAACCCATCTGAAGACATTAGTTCTTCCTCTTCAAGAGGAGGAACCTCTCCATAGACTTTGTGAGTGTCCAGGGGACACGTAGTTGACTTACACCAGCATGAGCTCTCCCAAAGTGTGTTGAGAAGATTGTTATTGCCTGGGTGCTTAATATATAATTAGTCAATTTTTATCTTATTTGATAATTCAGTTCCCCAAACCCATCTTTATATCCAAGTATTTTTATTTTGCAATAGTTTCTGACTTATGGAAAAATTGCAACAATACTGAAATTCCTATAATACTCTTTACTCACATTCACCATTGCTAATGCCTGTTGTGTATACCCTGAGGCTTATTGTGTTGAAATTTAATCCCCAATGTGAGGTATTAAGAGGACAGAAACTTAATCTGACAATGATGTTTGGAGGTAGGACCTTTAGAAAGTGATTGGGATTTGATAGTCATTAGGGTGGAGCCCCCATGAATGAATCCTGGTGGCTTTTTAACATGAGACACTAGAAAAAACACATATACGCACATGCACTCCCTATTCCTTCCCATGCAATGCCCCATGCTGTCTTAGGACCCTGCCAGCATCAAGGCCATCACTAGATGAAGCACCTAGAACTTACATCTCCAAAGCTTGAGCAAAAGTCAACCTCTTTTCCTTCTATTTTGCCCTACCTATGGTTTGTGTGATGGCAGCAGAAAATGGACCAATAAAATCCATAACCACATTAAATTTGTTATATACCTTTACTTTTTAATACTTCAGTGACAACTTCCTAACAACATGATTATTAGATAACAAGAGTAAACTCACCAAATTCAGGAAGTTTATCATTAAAATATTACTTTCACCTATTCAGTTGTTCATATTCCAGTTAAGTCAGTTTTTCCAATGATATCTTTTTTAAAAAACATTATTTTTGTAGTTGTAAATGGACAGAATGCCTTTATTTTATTTGTTGATTTTCATATAGTGTTAAGGATTGAACCCAGTGCCTCATTTGTGCTAAGGCAAGTGCTCTGCCACTGAGCTACAAGTCCCAGACCCCTTCAATGATATTTTTTATACTAGTTACCCTACAATAGAAGATCCAATCCAGGATCACATATTGCATTTACTCATATAATTACTCATATGATATTCTATCACATTATTAAATGTAAAAATACTGTTCAGTTATTTTATACAATATTCTTAATTTGCTTTTTTCTTGGGATTATTTCAGATTGTACCCTCCTGTCCAGAATGAGCAAAGCATATTATTTTTAGGGAAAACAGTGTCTCTCTGTCCCTCATTGGTTGACATTAATTTTGATCATCTGGTCAATGTATTGCCTGGTGTCTCTACTTTATAGGTATTATTTTCCTGTTTCCACTAATAAGCAATCCATGGGGAGACACTTTAAGACTATGTAAATACATTGCTTTACATCAATTCCTCCTCTAGATTTAACAACTATTGATGATTCTTTCCTGAACCAATCTTTACTACGATGGTTGCAAGTCATCTTGTGTTAATTTTTTTTTAGAATGGGAGGGGGAAAGCTCAATAATTTATTCTGGTAGTTTTCTGAAGAATCCAGTTCATCTCCTTTGACAATGTTGTAGTAAAGGAAATTGTTTGCTTTGGAATTACAGTGATCTGCATCCACTAAATTGTCTACTCATTCTACTCAATTAAAATATTAAAAGCAAATGTAAATATTAAAAGCAAATGATTTTTGCACTAGAATCAATCAATACCTATGTTCAGAGTCTCTATATATTCGCTCTCCAACAAGTAGTACTACAGATATGTACACAAACACACACACAGTTTTCTGCTTCTGAAAAACAAAAGTATGTTCAGCTGATTTAATGGCCAAGTTCTATAGTTTCCAACCACCTTATTTTTCCTGTAACTTTATTTATTTAAAAAATGGTACTGGAGATTGAACCCAGAGGCACTTAACTACTGAGATAACACCCCCAAACCCGTTTATTTTTTTATATTGAGACAAGGTCTCACTAAGTTGCCTAGGGTCACTAAGTTGCTGAAGCTGGCCTTGAACTTGTGATCCTTCTGCCTCAGCCTCCCGAGCTGCTGATATTACAGGTGTGCTCCACTGTACCCATCTATTTATTTGCTTTTTAACTTTTCAGCCTTTTCTTTCCCATATCTTTCACAGATATCACCTCACCCATTTAGTCATGCTCCATCTAACTGACATATTTTTATTATTCCTTTCTTCTGCCCTTTCATGTTGCCTAAATCTTTGTTGTTAGGGTTACTTAAATTTTAAACCTAGTTTTTATTCATACCTGATCTTATAAATTATTCATATCATTTATTTAATAAATTTTTGGCCATATTCTAAAATTAGACATGAGTATTTTCAGGTACCACAATAAAAGAGATTAAATATATATTATATCAATGTTATTTTAATAGCATATATAATTGTTCCCAATTTTAATGTATTAAGTGAACTGTACAGAAGACAACTTCTACTCAGTATAAAAGCCCTAATTTTAATCTTTTAATTTTAAAATTTTAATCCTTTCTCTCTAGCATTACTCAATGCTCAAGCTTCTAGCATTTTGATAAACAAAAATAATGAAAATTCGGTTAATTGGGTATCTCATCCAGGTGATCAAAGTTAACATCATTAGTGATAAGACATATATATTCTCTCTTCATGTGATAGGAATTATATTTTGCCTCTGTGGTCTTCTACCCCAAAATATGTAACCCTTGTTTAATTGTGAAGAAAAACCTTTTTTTTTTAAAGAAAAAAAAAACCCTGCTAGCCAATCACAGTTGTGCACACCTATAGTCCTAGCAGCTCAGGAGTTGAGGCAGGATAATCATGTGTTCAAAGCCAGCCTCAGAACTTCGTGAGGCCCTAAGCAACTTATTGAGAACCTGTCTCCAATGAAAAGGGCTAGGGATGTTTCTCAGTGGTTAAGCACCCCTGGGCTCAATCCAAAAAAAAACAACTCTGTTGAGGACATCATACAAAATACTTGGCCATTACTCATCAAAAATATCAAAATCATTGAAAATGAGGAGAGTCTAAGAAATCTCATGATCTAAAGGAGCCCAAGGAGATACAAAAGCTACAAGTGATGTGATATCTTGGATGAGATCCTAAAGGACATTAGGTAAAATCTAAGGAAATTCAAATACAGTACAAACTTTAGTTCATGATCATTTACCACTATTGATTCATTACTCATAACAAATGTAGCTTAGTAATGTAAGATAGTAACAGTATGGGAAAATGGGCACAGGTTAGATGGGAATTTCTGTACAACTCTTGTAGTTTTTTTCTAAACCTAAAATTATTCTAAAATAAATTTTTATTTTAAAAAAGTGAGAAAATGATTTTGATGATATGAAGTTGAATTCTCAAGATCAGCAGAAAGATCCTGAAAATATAAAGTACCGTGAAAATAGCTTTTTTAAAAAAAATTTTACCTGTAGATGGACACACAGATATTGGTTTATTATTTTTTTATGTGGTGCTGAGGATCGAACCAGTGCCTCACACATGCTAGGGCAAGCACTCTACCACTGAGCCACAACCCCAGCTCCATGAAAATAGATATTTTTTATTCTTGGGAAATAATAGATAATGCCTAAAGTCATTAATATCTAGCTTTATATTTTTAAAATAAGAAATAATACAAATATAATTTTTTATTTGCTGATATACTGATTATTATGAATCATAATTTCAAGTACTATATGTAATAGAAAATAATTAAAAGACTGTGGTCCTAGTACGTGGAAACATCAGTGAAAACAATTTATATAAATAAACATCAGAGAATATTCACTCCAATCTCTTACTCATCCTTAGGGAAAGCACTATCTAAAAGAGATAATTGCTTTATACTTTATAGAGATGCCATATAAATGAAACATTTATAATACCAAGGAATTCTAAGATTTTCAAGGAGTTTACTAGATGAGGGATTCAACTAAAGTGCAACCAATTATATCATAAGGAACTAAAGTTTAAAAATATATCAATGTAAACTCAGGCTCAGCTATTACGATATATGGCATTTTATGGATAAAGACAAAAATAAATCTCTGTGGAAACTTAATACTAGTTTTAACCTTGAATATTCAATGTAAAATTTTCTATGAATAAGAAAGAACCAAAGCACTCAGATGTATTATTGACCATATGAAGTCACATTAGCACTACTGGCTCTTTGAAATAACAATCATATGAGTTGGCTTTTTAATTTAAAAAATAATTATTTTAGTCTCATCTTTACTCATTAACTACATGAAAATTATCCTAAGCATTTTGATCATCTGTTTTAAAATTGAATATTAAAAGAGAATATTGTGGAGGCATGTCAAATGTACTAAAATACACCTAGTCATTTCATATTTGTAACAGTATATTATATTTCCCATGCCTTCAAATATTCCACTCTAGAAATACTGTCTGGTAGAATTTCTGTACTGGATCATTTACCTCTTCTTTCTAATGGCATTTTGGCTTCACACCCTCTTTCTCATAAATACAACAGTCTGGTTACACTTTTTTCTAGCATGTTTAAATATTGGATTAAGAATCATACCCTGAAACATCATAAAACATTGTCACAAAAGAATATGTCATCAGATTGAGTGAGATTCAATACCAGCCTGAATTATATAAAAAATATACTAAATTATGCACAAATGATTAAACCTAAAATGCATTTGTTTAGTGCTGAATTATAAGCAATGTATTATGCTAGGTGCTGTAAAAATTGAAAAATACGCTCTGTAACTCATGATCACTGTCTTCAAGGAGCATATAGTTGATTGTGGGAGGCAAGCTATATTCAAATAATGTTGTCATGGCACATATTCATAATGCTGTAATACAGATAAAAACTAAATTATATGGACATACAGAGGAAGGGTTGAATTTCATGAGGAGCATCTCAGAATCATTCATGGTAGAAAAAGTATTTGAACCATGTCCTAAATGAATGGTCTAAGCTTCAGTAGACAAAATGGAATAGGAAGACAGGGAATGAGGTATTTCAGACAGAAATGAGTATGAGGTGGAAAAGTATTCAATGTTCACAAGTAGTCCTATGCAACTACAGTGAGAAGTCACATCTTGGAAGACCAAATTTATGTTGGGAGTTGGAATATCCTTCTGTATGTTGTCAGGAACCATAAAGATTTTTAAGCAGTAGAATTTGAAAATTATACCTGCTATATGAAGGATAAATTGGAAGGGGCAGAGACCACTTAGGTAATGTTATGATAAAGCTCAAGTTTATTTAAGTATAGATGTCTATTTAATTTGAACATGTTAGTAGGTATGGTAAACAGCCTATATGAGGGTCCATTATGATTTCTGCCTCCTGGTATTCATGCTCTTTGAGTATGGACTGAGCTCAGTGACTGGATTCCAAAGAAGAATATAGAAAAAGTGAAGAGATGTCACTTCTGACATTTCTAAGATGTGGGTATAAAAAGACCTTGATTGGGCTGGGGATATAGCTCAGTTGGTAAAGTGCTTGCCTCACATGCACAGGGCCCTGGGTTCAATCCCCAGCACCACACACACACACAAAAATAGACCTTGATTTTCTTCCATCTTTTTTACCCTGTATTTCTCATAAATCACCAACTTCCATGTTGTGAGGACACTTACGTGGATTATAGAGAGGCTCACATGTCCAGAAACATTGGCTGCCCGTAACCATGGGAATGAGCTAGGAAGAAAGTCCTGCCCTTATTGAACCCTCTGATGGAAAGGAAGCCTTTGCCAAGTGGCTTCAATGCAACTTCATTAAACCTTGTTGTCAGAGGCACTACCAAGCTAAATCCAGTCTCTTAGCATATAAAAACTGACATACTAAAGGCTTATTATTTTAAGCCACTAAGTGTTGAGGTATTGTGTTTGGCAACAATGAGAAATTAATACAGAGATCAAATCCAATATCTAGCCTTGCTTATCATTGTGCTAAATTATCAAATATTTCATTTCTGCCATTTCTACCCATAATGTGGCTTAAATATTACTTGATTATTAATAAAAAAACAGAATTTTCTCCATAATGCTTGGTATAATCTTAACAACTACATATTGCTGCAAAAGCTTTGTGATTCCTTACATGTATAGCTTTTAGAAAAATGAAAGATACAGGATTTCTGTGTTAGAGAGGTCTGAGGAAAACTAGACATTTTTCATATCCCCTGGTCATCCTTTTTTAGGAGATCAAAGGGGTTTTTTTTAAGTTTTTAAAGTATCACAGCTAAAGAACACCAATGTAAAGAATTAGCTGAAGCTTTGGTAATGAAAAAACTACTGGAAAAATAATTAAAGAAGTTGGTAATCAGTTCATTAATCAAGTGTATCTGCTGCACATTATACTGAAACAAATTAAAGAGGATGCTGTGCTAGCCAGATACTCCCTCTCAAATAAAGTCAAAAGTGAAGATAAACAAAATTGACTTTTCCTTTCTGGTTGATTTCTATCTAAGTAGATCCATCTCTAAATACCAAGTAAAGAAAGTTGTCTCATGCAGAGATTCAAGTCTTCACTAGAATTCTGTGGCTTGGTACTACAGAGATTATTTGCAAATATATTTAATCTGTTCGTCTTTAGATTTTTTATTTTTTTGCATTTTAACCCACAGACCATTTCATTCCCTAAATGTTAAATATGCTTTGAAAGAAGAGAGAAAACCAACACAGTACCTTGCTCACTGCATTAAGATAACTGGATTTGCAACCAATCAAAAATAAATGTTAAAAAGCATATAGTTTTATATGTACGTTACAACAAAAAGTCTTTCAATGGATGAAAATATTTGTCAGTGGTCAGAATGATTCTAGTCCTTTCCATTCTCTGTGGTGTCTTAGCTATAATGACAGTGAGGTACTGTAGTCTGAAAAAAAAATGTAGTCAGATTTTCAATTATGATTAGAGTAGATCTTCGAAAGAGGTCTCTGAAGAAGGTCCAAGGTTCTCTAAAGGGTAAAAAGAGTGAGTAAATTATGTCTTAAAACAATATAGTCCTTCCTCTCTTTTCTTGATACTGACCTTCAGAGGTACTGCAGTTTTTGAAGCCAAATCTTAGAAAAATTTGCAGGTTCAAAAATGGAATTCTCTTGAGAGTTTCATTAAGTTTTAGCCAGATACAAGGCTATGTCATTTCATGAAAGCAGAATAATTTAGATTTAAAGCAATAGCACAAGCAGAGCAAATATGTGACTTGGTAATCACATTGACTCCCTTGGTGTGGAAAAATATATATAAATTCTTTACAGGCTATTTTATTTATTCAGTCATTTAATTTTTGATCTCAATTTTTAAAAAGCCAAGAAGCTTTTGACATACACACACACATACACACACACAACACACATATGTGTGTGTGTGTGTGTATATCACATATATATATATATACATACATATATATGATAGGTAAAAATATGAAATCTGCAAACTCAGGTACATAAGAAATGGATAAGAAATGTAATTTTCCTTTTTTTTAATTTGAACTAAATTCTTTCTTGAGAGTCTATTCTACTGAGTGGTACTATGAAGAACAAGAAACCAAACTAGAGAAATAATACACAAATTCCTACTTTATATACTATCTCTACCACATTATAAGGACATAATACCAATTCATTAGAATGCAGATTACAGTTTATCCCAGGATAGGGATTTTTTTTTTTTAAAGAGAGAGTGAGAGAGGGAGAGAGAGAGAGAGAATTTTAATATTTATTCTTTAGTTTTCGGCGGACACAACATCTTTGTTTGTATGTGGTGCTGAGGATCGAACCCGGGCCGCACGCATGCCAGGTGAGCACACTACCACTTGAGCCACATCCCCAGCCTGGGAATTTAAGATTGTTTTAGTCAGCTTTTGCATCTCTATGACCAAAATACCTGACAAGAACAACTTGGAGAAGAAAAAGTTTATTTTGGGTCATGGTATCAGAGGTTGCTATCTATACACTGCTGATTCCATTGCTCTGGTCAGAACAACATGGGAGAAGGGTGTGGCAGAATAAGGCTGCACACCCTTCTGGCAACCAGAAACCAAAGAGAGAAGAAGGGGAAGGGAAAAAGGGGCCACAGGGAAGATATATACTGACATATACTTCCAGGGCATACCCCCAGTGACCCACCTCCTCTAGCCTATAGTTACCATCCAGTTAGTCCATTCAAACTAGGTTAGACTGATTAGGTCACAGCTCTCACAATCCAAGCATTTTACTTCCAGATATTCCTACATTAACACAAGAGATTTGGGAGGACACCTCATATCCAAACCATAGCAAAGATTTTACTGAATTTACGGATGAAGATAATAAGGGAAGAAATACTACTGGATTAAAAAGGACTTAGCCTTCCAAAAGCATTAATTTAAGTGACTGGCCCATTATTGTCCTTCTGTTCTAGTAGCAAAAGATTCCCAAAGACAGTGCTTGTGTTCCGTATTTATTGGACTCAGTCATCTGTTGGCATTAGCAAACATTTGCCCAAAAGTTCTTAATTCAAGATCTAGAATAGAAATACATGAACTGCAGTGAGTGAAACATTTTTACATTTTTGTAAGACTTATGTGAAAGAACACAATTTTCTATTCTTTTGCTTCTCTTGTTCTGTTTCTCACTCCTACCCACAGTGAGAGAGAGAGAGAGACAGAGAGAGAGAGAGAACGAATACAAAAAAAAAGAGTTCTAGCTGAGTGTGGTGTAATTCCAGCAGCTCTGCAGGCTGAGTCAGGAGGATCACAAGTTCAAAGCCAGCCTCAGCAACTTAGTAAGGCCCTAGGTAATTCAGTGAGACCCTGTTTCTAAATAAAATATTTTTAAAAGAGCTGTGTATGTGGTTCAGTGTTTAACTGCCCCTGGGTTCAATCCCCAGTAGCAAAAAAAAAAAAAAAAAAAAAAAAAAAAAAGAGTTCTAGAAAGTTGGAAATGTCAACTAGAAATAGATACATTCATTCACAGGAGTTTTGATAAGATGAAAAACAGATTTGGGTGGTTTTTAATCAATTTGCTAAATTTACAGTAGACTTTTCTGGGAATTAGCATCTTGTTGAAATTTTTAAGTTATAGTTAAATTCAAAATGGTCTACTGGACTTATTTTGAATCATGTTTAATTGTTTCACATGTTTTCAGAAATTAGATTGTAAATTAAAAATATAAAGAAAGTCATAAATATCACTTATGAATAGAGAATTGATCATAATTATGCAACCAATTAGAAGATATAAATATACAAATCAATCATGTGTAAAATAGTAGGTACTGCAGAATGTTAAAACTGTGTAGGCAAGTGCTTGACAAATAATTAGCCAAAACGATAGTCTAGAACAAATAGTGGTTTAGCAGCCTTGTTGGACACTCTAGAACTGAAGATGCATGATCTTTAGTGCCTTTGCTAATCATCATAGATACTTACATTTTAAAATTTACAATAATTCAGTACTCAGTAATTTTTAATAAAACTACATTGAACTTACTAATGGGGTTATGTCCATGTGTGTCTTTTGAGTGAGAGAAAAAGACAGAGACAGAGTCAGGGAGAGAAAGAGAGAGAACACTCATACAACGGCACATTTGGATAGCACCATCAGGGAGATACGAAAAACTACCTTGTACCTACAGTGAAAATTGTCCATTCCTCAACCTAGCCTCTCAATTGACCATGATATTTCCTTCAAATATTAAGTATCCAACTAGAATTCTGTTTCTGAAGCAAAAGAAATTACAAAAAAAAAAGAATCAAGAAGATAAGGAGAAGAGTTAATTACATTTACCAAGGGTCCCAATCCACTTAGATCCTTACCAGGGTGCTCAGCACTTTTTCACAGAAACATTTATATTTGGCACTTTTAAAATTGGCATGAAATGAGTTTTATAGATGCTAGAGGAATCATTATGAGGTCACAAAGAAGTATTATAATATCATAACTGAAGCTGGGAGAAGAGAAAGTGAATTCATATCCCAGGGGGAGGGAAGCTGATCTTTCTAGTCAGCATTACCTGCATATCACATGTTGTGTGAAAAGGGGGGAGGATTAATGAAGTACTCAACAGGAAGATATAATGATCCAAAATTCTTCTTCAATGACTCTACTCATTCCTGTCATATCCCAGAGGAATATGAATATTTCTCCACTGCTATGCCATAATATGGTTAAGCTGGGAAGGGGAGGACCAATCTAAAACAATGATTCTTTTTTTATGCTGTACATGGTTTGTGTGTGTGTGTGTGTTCACATGCATGTGTGAGTGTGAGCATGTTGCAGGCATACCCTAAGACCTCAAAGCCTACCCAGAAGTATGCTCAAGCTTCTTGCATGGCAAATACAAAGAGATCAAGAATGAAAGCTACAGCCTGGGTCAGAAGTCACACAGTGTCACTTGTACGGCATTCTGTTGTTCAAACTAAGCCACAAAGCCAACCAAGATTAAATGGGTGATAAAATAGAGTGTACCTCATATGTGAGAAGCAGCACGGGATATGTGTCCATATCTAATCTATCAAAGAATTTAAAGGAATGGAAAAAAATGGCAAATCTAGCATATTCTTTGGTGGAATCATTTTTAATGTCCATTGTTTTATAATACTGTAAGTAAAGCTCCGTTTCACATGTTTTTATGTCTCTGGTTATTTTATTCTTGAATCTCTTAAATGTTAATAGTAATGATATGTTTTATTCATTTAGTAAACATAGAATACCTGTTGGTGTCAGGAGCTATGATTTATCTATCACTCTCAGTTCTATCAGTAACCTTAGATGTAAATGGATTCTCCGCTGCTTTATTATAATCATCATTGAACCTTTTTTGTAAGTGAATTGTTGACCCTTGATATAAAAAAGATGATTCTACATGGTATTTATTCATCAAAAACACAAAAAGTGTCCTTCCCTATTAAATTCCTTCAGTTATCACCCCTCCACTGCCCCCGATATACACATTGTATCACATGAAATTGTACCTAGAATGGAAAGGGAAACAAGTGTGGGTATGAAATTGTATTCCAAGAATATAATACATATCCTCGTCCTGAGAAATCAAAGCTAGTAGAATATTAAATCAATAATAGACATAGTTAAATATATATTATTTCATGGAATATGTTAACAGTTCTATAGAATGTCTCAAAGCAATGTGATTCAATTGTCATTACCATCAACTAAATAAGATTTATAAATGGATTGTTACCAGCTTCTTTTTAGTTTGTTGAAGAGTATTCTTCTACAGAGGCCAGAAATCAAATAGTACATAATCAGAGTGTTGCTGCATCTCCATTTTTCCATGCCAGTTTTAGTTTTGATGTTATTTCCCTATGGAGGCTATCTGAAAGCTAAAACTCTACATAAAAATCACTTAGACCATGTCGTTTTTACTGACTGGAAGTCCATTT